>NC_138211.1:3949444-4011944 GCF_964194415.1 Vipera berus | reverse complement strand
AGGACACTCCTGGTTTAAACTATGGTTGGATACCCACTCCCAGCCAAGATCAAAACCAACACGGTACCTTAAGGTATGAACCCACTCTGTAACTTTAAATTATCAAGTTGTCTTTCAGCTAGCTATCTCAATGCAAGATACACAAGGCATTTATTTGATATACATTTTTTACCTCTTGAAAGAAGGGACGCGGTGGCTCAGTGGGTTAGGACGCTGAGCTTGTCGATCAGAAGGTCGGCAGTTTGGCGGGTCAAATCCCGAGTGCCACGTAACAGAGTGAGCGCCTGTTACTCGTCCCAGCTTCTGCCAACCTAGCAGTTCGAAAGCACGTAAAAATGCAAGTAGAAAAATAGGGACCACTCCGGTGGGAAGGTAACAGCGTTCCGTGCACCTTTGGCGTCTAGTCATGCCGGCCACATGACCACGGAGACGTCCTCGGACAAGCGCTGGCTCTTCGGCTTTGAAACGGAGATGAGCACCGGCCCCTAGAGTCGGAAACGACTAGCACGCATGTGCGGGGGAACCTTTACCTTTACCTTTTACCTTTTACCTCTTAGTAGATTTTTAACTGGCAACATGATCTGAACTCTAATCAAGGTTTGTAGGGTTGAACAACCTGGAATTGACTCCAGTAATAGTCAGGCAGGTCAACAAAGTCAGGACAGAAGAACAGAGCAGTGTTATAACAACATTCATCAAGCCATGGATTGTCCCAACCAAGGAAGGGAAATTAACTCTTTAACATCCACTGGAATAATTCGTACAAGTAATTGCCATGAACTTTACTTTGCAGCTTACCTTCACCCAGACAGGTTCCCTGGTGTCTTGTCTCACCTCCTCCTTGGGCACAAAAAAAACGAGGCCAAGCACACCTCATTCCTTCAACTCTTGCAATAATATTTATTGAGAAAATAAAAGTAGAGCTTCTCAATGGGTTGGCTTGCTTCGATGTGTTTTCTTGGCCCCCTTCTCTCCCCCCCCCCTGCCCCCTGCTTTCCCTTTCCCAGTCTGGAATGGCCTTAGCCTTATTTGACAGAAAAGTGTTCATATTTGGCAAATTGTCCTTAAGGCTTATGCAAGCCATTCCTTGGAGCTGAGTAATCCTCACACTTAGGTCCTCCTGGGGAAAACAAATGTTGCAAATAAGAGCAAACTTGGCCGGGTGGGGAGACAAGGGGAAAAGCATTATATTGTTATATTATATTATATTATGTTATGTTATGTTATATTATTATATTATATTATATTATATTATATTATATTATATTATATTATATTATATTATATTATATTATATTATATTATATTATATTATATTATATTATATTATATTATATTATATTATATTATATTATATTATATTATATTATATTATATTATATTATATTATATTATATTATTCTACTCTACTCTACTCTACTCTACACTACACTACACTACACTACACTACACTACACTACACTACACTATATTTATGTGGGATTTAGCCCAGCCAAACATCCCTTTTAATGAACTGATTTGCAGGTTGCAACTGACCTGCTTCCCCTGACCTATGAGGGCTGGTTTGGAGGTGGTGGAGGTGCCTGTCTCCTGAATCCAGCTGCATTCTCAGCTTTGGAAGGAGCAGGAGAGCAGTAGGTTTTCCTCAGCATGACTACTGGAGGGAAGGGAAATGCTATTCATTGAATGAGGCGGATCGGCAGAGTTCAGATCTCTGCTTGGCCCCTGCGCCAGCCTCTTCCCTGCTGTCTGTCAAGGCGGGGTGTGAAGTCGCTCCAGGATCCTGGATTTACTTTGCAAAGTTGGAAGGACCGTCTGAACCGTCTGTTTTTTTTTCCCCTGCAGTGCCAGAAAGAGGCTGGAAGCTCTGTGTAAACTCTTCGTAGATGCAGATTTTTTAAAATTTTTATTTTGCCGATGAACGAGCAAGACCGAAAGTGGAGTGGAAGGGAATGGAGACCGCCCAGGTCAGTACTAAAATCTCCTTCGGTGGAGACTGAAAGTTTTTAAAAGGGATA
This sequence comes from Vipera berus, assembly GCF_964194415.1. Lineage (NCBI taxonomy): Eukaryota > Metazoa > Chordata > Lepidosauria > Squamata > Viperidae > Vipera > Vipera berus. Next base: position 4,009,926 of record NC_138211.1, on the reverse strand, counting down.
ATGATTCAGCCTTTGATTTTTATTAATCCTTTTAAGGGGGAAAGGCTTTCGTGTTTTTTTTTTTCCTTACTTGATCCGAGAGGGCTTTGTGTTCTGGGCAGTTGTTTACAATGCAGGTTACCATACTGTAGGAGGGACACGTGATAGAAAAATGTTTCATTGACTTTCTTTAAACAACTGCAGATGAAAGAAGGAAAGAAAAAAAGAAAGAGAGAGAGAGAGGGGTGGGGTTGGGGGTGGAGGGAGGGAGCTTAGAAGATTTATTTCAGGTGGTGGAGAAAAACGGTTAAGAAATGGATGTATTGATTCCCTCCTGGCATTCTGCATTTAACATTCCTTCTTTAACCTTTGATTGATCTAGTAAAGTTCTGGAAAGTTGCTGAGAAACTTAATCTAAGTTGTGCCTGATGTGAATGCAGATGTTTGGGAGACTCGAGCTGAACTGCTATTCCTTTCTTATCGCATATTGTCTTGCTAAGCAGAAAGTCAGAGCTAGTAATTCTTTCTCCCTATTAAAAGGTTCCTTGAATAGCGGCCAGGGTCGTTTCAATCTGTATTCCAAGTCATGTTGTGAATTTCAAAGAGGCTGCAGTCGTGGGGGCGAGGGTGTGTGTGGGAAAGATTACTTCTGGGCAAATTAAGTCGCCTGAAAGAGACCCGTTAGGAGTAGAAGGATAAACTTGATTTGTGGTCAAAGACCAGCTGCCAGTTACACATTACACATAATCAGGCAGACAATCGAAAGGAAGTGAAGAGAGAATAACATTCTCAAAGCGTTAAACCACACGAAATAATCTTAGGAGAACTTCAGAGTGAGAAAGAGACAGGAGAAATAAAAACAACCCCATCATAATCTCGAGCAGTAAGAGCTACAGAAGAAAACTGGGCAATCCTTGAGATTTCTGAAGACTATGGAGATTCTCTCTCATCCAGGTCAAGGTTGTCCCAAAGGTGCTTTTTCAAGAAGCAACTGGACTTTCTCTGACGACGTTTTGCTTCTCATCCAAGAAGCTTCTTCAGTGGAAGAAAGGCAAGAAAGTCTAGTTGCCTCTTGAAAAAGCACCTTTGGGACCAGTTGGTAAGAAGACCGTGCTCTCCTTATCTGACCTACCAAGAGAGTGGGGTGAAACAGGCACCTTTGAAGCTATGTAGAAAATGTAGCAATATGTGTGTAACGGTCTCAAACTCAAATGGACAGAAAGGTTTTTGCATTGGGAGTGTTTTTGTGTCTTCCTCGGAGGGCAGAACACGAAATAGGGTCTCCCTACTGAAAGGGCTTGCAGTGAGACAAGCACAAGGTCATAATCCAATAATTGGTTGGTTGAAAGATCTTCCAGAGAGGCCACCACCAAAACCGGTAGAGAAGAGGAGTCTACTTAGATATTTTTGTTGACCTGTGTCGAATACTTGTTGCCCTAGCTTCATTTCAGCTCTCTCAAAGCCAAGTGAGATCAAATGTGGAAAGTCCACATCGTTATCACTTCTGTTTGATGCTTTTCTTCCTTGGCTAGGTTTAGGACTTTCTATGATTCTCCGGTAGCTGTGTGGTTGTTGTTGTTTTTTTGGTATTGTATATATTTTTGTTCCTCATATGGTGAGCCACCTAGAGTCATATCCTTGCGATGGGCAGACCTATAGATGGAATAAATAAATAAATAAATAAATATAAATAAATAAATAAATAAATAAATAAATAAATAAATAAATAAATAAATAAGAGGACACAAATGCTATCAAAAAGAATTGAGGAGGCATAGTTGTCCTATAACAGAGTGCCAATCTCTTTAGCGCAGTGTTTCTCAACCTCACCGACTTTTAAGATGTGTGGACTTTTCAGTTCCCAGAATCTCCTAGCCAGCAGTTTGTTATCATAAGTTCATAGTGACGGCCAATAAACCAGATGGCTTTAATGGGGTTGGATAAATTCATGGAGAACGTGTCTAACGAAACTCTTAGTCTCTCGAGGTTGGAGGAAGCCCCCAAATACAGTTGTCTCCACCTTCTGCTTCCAGAGTGGCCTTTCATTGGCTATCATGAGAAAATGCTGGAGCAGAGTAACCTTCAGGTGTTCAATGGGATAAGGATAATATTGTCTGCTAGTTTCATTGCTTTATTGAGAGGAAGAAGAGGAAGAATAGCTGCTTCTGTGAAAAAGTGTGTGGCTGTCGGGCACACAGAATCAAGGCCACGTTTTAAGCTCCAGTTAAACTAAGTTGCTTCTCATGCCTTTAAACAGGAATCTAGTCAATTAACGGTCAGCACTAAATTTATGGAATTCAACAGGGGTGCTGTGGGAAAGTAATGGTTCTAGTCTGATTATTCTTCTAACTGCACCCCTAGGCCCTGCCTGTTCTTTTCCTATCCAGAAGAAGGAATGTTGTAATTGGTTGATGCACCATCTTGGTTTTAGCTCAAGGAAGAACTATAGGAAGCCCCAGAAAAATCTCCCAAATTTGCTGTCGGTTTTGGTGGCAAACTGCTTTGAAACAGTGGTCTGGTTTGTACTTTGGATTCAATGGCATCTACTTTAATCCCAATTTGCTACATAAACTACAGGGGGCTGGATTCACACTTCATGCTAAGCTAAAGCAACGAAATTGTATGGTAGCGAATCTACCCCATGTCTCAATATTTTCCATCTGGGATATGAAAAAAGGACACATGAAAAATATTGAGGATGATACCTATTTAAGAATTTATGTGTGTTTATATTATATTGTTCCGGAATATTTTTGATTTGACTCCTTGGGCCATGTTCATTCTCTAATCATTGTTTCAGAAGACTTGTCAACAACCTCGCCAGAAATCCATCCACAATCTTTGTTACTAAGGTTAATGGGAGCCTATTTCCTTGACTGAAATAATTTGCACCAGAAGGACAGAAAGAGAATGACATGGGAAGCACAAACTTCCATTTGGGTCAGCTTCTGTATTTTTACCAAATCAGTCTGAGCAAAATTGCTCTTCCCAATTTCTCCATGCTAGAGCAAAATGGGATGGGTCATTGAATTTTCATGGGGCAAGTGAAGCCATCAACCAGCTTGAAGGATAACCCCTAATGCCCACGAAACTTTCTTTTGTTGAGTTTGGTTCACAATATTGGTGAATTAAAAAAAACATGGGGCCCACAGTCTGGCAGAGGCCAAGGTTGGTTCTTTGGGAACTGTGTTGGGCTTATAAATACCAGCTAACTTCTCCTAAAGTGAATCTTGGAAGAAGCAATCTTACAGTAAATCATATTATTTGCACAGAGTCCCTCTGAGAGGCAGATAGGTGGATTCTAAAATGCCCTGTAAACCGCCCTGAGTCCTTCGGGAAAGGGCGGTATATAAATCTAATAAAATCTAAATCTAAATTCTAAATCAGGCAGGCAGGCATTCTTCATCTGGATGCCAGTTCAAGAAGTGCTTGCCATCTGCAAGGGACCTTGGAGGTTTTCTAGTTAACTCCCTGCCCAAAGCAAGAGTCATTATATCAACCTGGACAAATGGTTGTCCGGTCTTCTCTTGAAAACCTCCAGCAATGGAACACTGGTTAGCAACTCCAGGAGGGAAGCTGTTCCATTGATTAATCATTTTCACTATTAGGACAATCCTCCTTATTTCCAGGCTGGATCACCCTCTGACCAACTTCTAACTGCTGCTTCTTCTCTTACCCTTTGGAGAATGGATCGATCCTGTCTTCTCTGTTGATAGCCCTTCAAGTATTGGAAAACTACTATTGCGTCACCCCCCAGTCCTTCTCTATGTTAGATTAGGCACACCTCGTTCCCTTAACTGTCCATAGAGAGCTCATCTCCCAACATTCTCATCCCTCCACTTCCAAAATCAAATGAAAAGGAAATAGACCTCTAGTCCAGCCTTTTATTTTATGTGCTACTTATCCACCTGGAGAGCTTTGTTTTTCTTGTGCTGTAGAGATGTCCACCATCATAGGAGTCCCACCTAACCTCCTCTTCTCTGAAGTGGGAAAGCCTACCAGCGTTTTTTTTGCGATGGAAAAATCACACCAACCATCTATTTTTGTATCCAGCCCTGAGGGCAGGATTCCTCCTGCTTCAGCTGTCTTTGGGCATTTCCCCATCCCTTCTGGTCTAAAGGTTTACTACGTCCCTCCATGGTGTGACCCGAACCTCAGGCTAATTTATTTCTGTCATGGTGGTATGGCTTGGAAGCAAGGGTGGCAAGTCCCAAAAAGGGGAGGAGAGGCAATTACTTCAAGATGTGTAGGAAAAGTCTCTAGGAAGCCCTACTAGACATTCCATCTACCAACCCCATCCTCTCTCACCCTCTTAAGGATATGTCTATATTTAGCCAATGTTTTTCTTTGCAGCTGAAGCTACACAATGTCAACTCAAAATGAGCCGGAATTAAACGTTTTTATTTATTTATTTATTTATTTATTTATTTATTTATTTATTTATTTATTTATTTATTCATACATACATACATACATACATACATACATACATACATACATACAAAAAATAGCACCTGGGCTGCTCCAAAGTTTTCATTCAGGGCAGCTTGAATATGACCCATGGCTGAAAATCTTGTGCACAATGGATGGACGATAGAGTAGCCTGCAGGAGATCCCAACTGAACTGAACCGATCTAGCCTTTGAACCTAACTGTGCTTTTGTTGAAGTTGAATAAAGTAGCAACCGAAGTAGAAGCCCATTTCTTTACCCCTATATCTCTGCTAGCCTCATGAGAAGCCACAATACTGTCTGATCTTTACTGAGTGGTGTCCTTTTTTTCGTCAAGCTGGAGAATGAGGAGGTTCCTTAGGCAATTTCTGGCAGCTTCGGTAGCCAGTGGCCTTTCTAGCAGTGGAAATAGTTGTCTTAATTTGGTAGCAATAATGGCATTGGTGTTTGGTAACAACAAAGACTCTTGTTTAGATCTTAGAGACTGATGTATTTCTTAGTTCCCCTGCTCAAACAGGAGAGCCTATAGCAGGGGTAGGCAACCTCGGCTCTTTTATGACTCATGGACTTCAACTCCCAGAATCTCCTGAGCCAGCCAAGCTTGCTCAGGAATTCTGGGAGTTGAAGTCCATGAGTCATAAAAGAGCCGAGGTTGCCTACCCCTGGCCTATAGCATTCCGAACAAATGGCTGTCCAGTCTCTTCTTAAAAACCTCCACCAATGGAGCACCCGCAACTTCTGGAGGCAAATTCTTCCACTGATTAATCGTTCTCACTGTCAGCAAATTTCTCCTTAGTTCTAGTCTGGTTCTCTCCTTCATTACTTTCCATCCATTTGGAACAGAATTTCCCATTCTTCCTCTTTACTCTTGTCATTGCCTCTTGTTCCTTCTGCAACAGGATTTCAACATATTGAAACTCAACTCTGAACAAAGCAGGATGCTAAAACTTTCCGTAGGGTCAAAGAATAATTTTTGAGTTGAGCCCAAGGAATGGGTAAATTCTGAATTATTTTAGTTGACGCTTAAATAAATTCCCAGTAATACGTCTGACAGGGAAGAGAATATAATTTATGTTTCCCAACAGACAATCGTAATTTATGTAGTGGAAGTCTCCTAGGATGTGCTTCCTGGAGAAAGTTATTTAATAGCATATAAATTTGTTTAAAGTAATGTGAAAGAATGATTATGGGAAGACCTTTTTAAAATATAAATCAACCTCAACATTATATTCATCTTGATCACATTTATCTTGTGCAAGAGACTCAAAGAAATTCCTGATCATCTGTCTAGAGTTTCTTTCATTTGTGTCAAAGTTAGAGATAAGTTCAAATTTACCAGATGAGAAGGCTTCCTGAGTTTCTTTATACTTAGATAAACAAAAGAATGATAAAACAACCTCAGCACTCCCAAACATTTTAAAACCATTACTGAGTCCCATGTCTAATTGATTGCAATTAATGACCAATCAAGATACATATTCACATGTTTCTCATAGTAGCCAAGCCAGATTAGCAGTGAAACTTTCTGACTTATCTACAAAACATACAATTATTCTCACGAAGTGGCCACCTTTGCAATGAAGACTTAAAAATGGAATGCTCTGTCTGACACAACTTCTTCAACTCTTAATAGATGTTGATCTACTAATCAAAAGCAAAATATCCGTTGCATATCCCAATGTCTTGATGGATAAAAATGGGGGGTGGGGGGGTTGGTTTGTGTTTGGCAAAAACAGGGAAGTGGTTTACCATGGCTTTGTCCTCATTTTTTTTTAAAGAAGAAGTTGTTTCTAAGTAGTTTGTTTAAATAAGAAACTTATGCTAATAAAGATATTCCTGGTTCTTAATGTTTTGTGTTGAAAAGAAACTCCGTAAAGGATTATTAATATTAAAAAAATGGCATACACAGACAGCTGCAACGTATGATTTTTCATGTGATAAAATTCACGGTCAATGGATTAGCTATACCAAAAAGAAAAGACAGGAACACAGTGAATTCTCGCAATATTTAACTGATCTTCTGGCAGAGTTCATTCCTGAAGTCTTAGATCTTCCACGAAGAAAACAGAGCAGTCTTATTCCACTTGTCCTGGAATTCTAGCCCCTTGTAAATTGGACCCAAACATAGTGGTCAGTTTATAAACAAATTTCTTTTGCACGCGAAATTTCAAGTATAAACCACTTGCAAGCTACTTAATGGCTGGTCAGTCTATAACAATTCTTCATTACAGTTAATTACAACTCAGAATTTATAAACACAAGAAATGGTTTTCTTCCCATCCCCAAGTCAAAGGATGATTGATTCCCAGTTCATTGGAAGGTGTGTCTATTATTATTATTATTATTATTATTATTATTATTATTATTATTATTATTATTATTATTATTATTATTATTATTATTATTATTATAAAAATAATGTTGGAAGGTACCTTGAAGGCCATCTAGTCCAACCCCCTGCTCAAGCAGGAGACCCTATACCATTTCTGACCAGTGGCTGTCCAGTCTCTTCTTAAAAACTTCCACTGTTGGAGCACCCACATCTTCTTGTGGCAAGTCGTTCCACTGGTTAATTGTCCTCACTGTCAGGAAGTTTCTCCTTAGTTCTAGGTTGCTTCTCTCCTTGATTACTTTCCATCTGTTGCTTCTTGTCCTGCTTTCAGGTGCTTTGGAGAATAGCTTGACTCCCTTTTCTTTGGGGCAGCCCCTGAGATATTGGAACACTGCTATCATGTCACCCCTCACCCTTCTCTTCGTTAAACTAGACATACCCAATTCCAGCAACCGTTCCCTATATGTTTTAGGCTCCAGTCCCCCAATCATCTTTGTTGCTCTTCTCTGCACTCTTTCTAGAGTCTCAACATCTTCTTACTTGTGTGTACTATATGTGAGTAAATGTGAAGACCAGTGAAGACCAAGGAGGCAGCCTGTGTCTTCAGTTGCAGGTAGTCCTCAAATTAGGACCACAATTGAACCCCCAACCTCTGTTACTGTGAGGCAGTTGTTAAGTGAATTTTGCCCCGTTTTACGACATTTCTTACCACAGTTGATTATTTATTTATTTATTTATTTGTTTTTATTTATTTGTTTTTATAAACCGCCCTTCTCCCGAGGGACTCGGGGCGGTGTACAGAATAAGGTAGGTATACAGATTGAACAATAGTGAAAAAACAATAGGAAAAAACAAACTGGGACCCCAATTAGAGCTATCAGGCCAGGCCGGACTGCTGGAACAGGTAAGTTTTTAAGTCGCGCCGGAAGGTGCGGAGGTCAGGGGCCATCCGGATTTTGGTTGGCAAGCTGTTCCAGAGGGCTGGCGCACCCACTGAGAATGCCCTCCCCCTGGGGGCCACCAGCCGACATTCCTTGAGCGGTGGCACCCTGAGGAGGCCCTCTCTGTGGGAGCGCACAGGACGGTGGGGTGTTGACATTGGCAGAAGGTGCTCCCGTAGGTAGTCCGGACCCATGCCATGTAGGGCTTTGTATGTCATTGTTAGCACCTTGAACTTCACACGGAAGGCAACTGGAAGCCAGTGCAGCGCACGGAGGAGAGGTGTGATATGGGAGTATCGGGAGGCTCCCAAGAGTGTCCGTGCCGCTGCACTTTGCACCAGTTGAAGCTTCCGAGTGGATCTCAAGGGCAGCCCCATGTAGAGAGCGTTACAGTAGTCTAGGCGAGAGGTCACAAGGGCATGGGTGACTGTACGTAAGGCATCCAGGTCCAGATAAGGCCGTAATTGGCGAACTAGTCGAACCCGGGAGAAGGCCCCCTTGGTCACAGCTCCTATGTGATCTTCCAGGGAGAGCTGCGAGTCTAGGAGGACACCCAGGTTGCGGGCCCTATCAACAGGGGGTAGTAACTTGTCCCCGATGTTAAGGGATGGGATGTTCTGAGTATCCTGGCTTGCCGGTACGTACAGCCATTCAGTCTTGTCCGGGTTCAGTTGAAGCCTGTTCCTCCCCATCCATTCCCGGACCGCTTTCAGGCAGCGGGACATCACGTCGAGGGCATCACTGATGTTGTTTGGAGTTGAGATGAAGAGCTGGGTGTCATCAGCATACTGATGGTACCCTACTCCAAAGCTGCGAATGATCTCGCCCAGCGGTTTCATGTAGATGTTGAACAGGAGAGGCGAGAGGACCGACCCCTGAGGGACTCCGCAAGCGAGAGGCCTCGGGGTCGACCTCTGTCCCCCTGCCAGCACCGACTGCGAGCGACCCTGGAGAAAGGAGGAGAACCAACGCAGAACCGTGCCTCCCACTCCCAGTCCCCTGAGGCGTCGCAGCAAGATACCATGGTCGATGGTATCGAAAGCCGCCGAGAGGTCTAATAAGACTAGGACAGAGGAATGGCCCCTGTCCCGGGCTCTCCAGAGATCATTTATCAGAGCGACCAGTGCCGTCTCCGTGCTGTAGCCCGGCCTGAAGCCCGATTGGTACGGGTCTAGATAAACCGCTTCATCCAGGATCTGAGGAAGTTGGTGCGCCACCACGCTCTCAACAACCTTCGCAAGGAAGCGAAGATTGGAGACTGGACGAAAGTTATTCAATGAGGATGGGTCCAAGGTGGGCTTCTTGAGGAGAGGTCTCACCACCGCCTCCTTCAAGGCGGTGGGGAAGTGACCCTCACTCAGAGAAGCAGAGATGACCGCCAGGAACCAGCCTCGTGTCCCCTCTCGAGCTGCATAAGCCAGCCAGGAAGGGCACGGGTCCAGTAAGCATGTGGAGGAGCTCAACCTCCTCATAATCCTGTCCACTTCCTTAGGAGTCACAGGATCAAATTCCTCCCAGATGATGTCGACAAGACTGTCCATGTCTTGTTCTTCCAGCTCAGCCCAGTTGGAGTCCAGGCCGGTTCGAATCCGAGCAATTTTATCCAGCAGATATTGACTGAATTCCTCGGCTCGACCCTGCAAGGGTTCCTCCCTCACCTCTTGGTTCAGTAGGGAGCGAGTCACCCTGAACAAGGCAGCCGGGCGATTATCTGCGGACGCGATGAGGGTGGAAAAGTAGTTGGATTTTGCCACCCTTATCGCAGCCATATAAGACCTGGTGAGGATTCTTAATCGCAATCGGTCGGATTCGGATCGACTGGATCTCCAACGGCTCTCTAGGCCCCGTCTCCGACGCTTCATCTCCCGGAGCTCCGCGGTGAACCATGGGGCTCGATGGGATCTGCGCCGGGTCAGAGGCCGCAAGGGTACAACTCGGTCCAGAGCCTCCGTGGCTGCCTTTTCCCAGGCTTCCACTAAGGCATCCGCCGAGCTGTGAGCAGGGAGTGCATGTGCGTCCCCAAGCGCTGCCTGGAACCTATCAGGGTCCATTAGGCGCCTAGGGCGGTACCATCTGGTTGGCACCGCGCACCCACGGCGGGGGGTGGCAAAGGGGAAGTCTAGCCGCAGGAGGTGATGATCGGTCCATGACAGGGGCGTAACAGTCGTGGCACCCCCACCGATATCATCGCGCCACCGTCCAGACAAGAACACCAAGTCTGGGGTGTGGCCTCTCTCATGAGTCGGTCCAGAAATTATTTGCGACAGGTCCATGGCCGCCATGGAAGCCATGAACTCCCGAGCCAGATCGGACGATCCTCCCAGGGACGGTAGGTTAAAGTCGCCCAAGACCATGAGTTTTGGGAATTCAACCACCAACCCTGAGAGGACATCGAGTAGCTCGGGCAGGGCTACCGCTGCACGATTAGGTGGTAGGTATGCCAGCAGCAGGCCCAACTGCGCCCCCGGGCCGTATCTCAGTAGGAGAGACTCACACCCGACCATCTGAGGGACGGTGGTCTCTCGTGGGCTAAGGGATTCCCTGATGATAACTGCCACTCCCCCGCCCCTCCCATGGGTCCGAGGCTGGTGCAGCACCTGGAAACCTGGTGGGCAGAGGTCAACCAGAGGGATACCACCCTCTGGGCCCAGCCAGGTTTCCGTGATGCAAGCCAGGTCCGCGTGCTCGCTCTCCACAAGGTCACGAACAAGGTGAGCCTTGTTAGCTACGGACCTGGCATTCAGGTAGACCAGCCTTAGCATAGGAGGCTGCACACCTTCGCTCCCGGGTCCTCCGGGGAAGTACAGAGGGTCGGAGCGTCTCACCGCTTGTACAGAGCGGAGATGACACTCCCGGTGACGATACGGCCCTCTGTTTGTGCACCTTCTGCCGTTCCCCACCATCCTGGGGATAGGATGTTCGTCAGTACGCCATTGGGTATTGTCGGCGACTGGTCCTCGTTTCTCACCATCGCGAATGGTCGTAGGCCTGGCCTGCGTTATGGTAGCCGGAAGGCCTGCCTTCCCCGAGCAGCCATACTCTTTTCCCGCCCCCCTCCCTAACCCGACAAAAAACTTAACAAGAAACTTAACCAGGGGCCTCTTGTTGGTCTTGTGATGGAGGCCCCTGACCCTGCCTGGCCATCTCTCAGAGGCCCAATGGTCGGGCCCGTCATCGAGGTTTGATGTATTGAAGGCAGGACGAACCCAGGAGAGGGGGGAACTCCTGAGGGCGAGTAGATCTATGCTAGAATATTGGAGAAGCATAGGGAGCATTGGGGAGCATTGGGAAGGCGGTCCCCTGGGTGGAGCATTGGAAGGAGGGTCTAGTCGGGTAGGTGGGTATCTGGACCGTCATCCAACCACTGCCACTTGGTTGGGTGAACCCCAGAAGCAGGCCACTCCCCATCCTCTCACGATGGGTTGTGATTCTGCTTCTGGGGGTGGTCCAGGACCCACTCTGGGTGAAGCATACCCCATAGAGCTCTCACCTCTATGGGGCTGCAGGTGTAGGACAGGCCACTCTGCCACTGTGGCTTACACCCAGGCCCATCATGTCCTGTGGGGCGAGGGAGGGCAGGGGGTTCGGAGCTGGTGGAGGCCAGATGCTGATGGCCTCGGTGGTCTAGTCGCCGTCATCTCCAATGGTCAGCTGCATCCTGGCGTCTTTAGGGTGTTGATCGGCACGAAGATACCGTCGGCACCTAGGGTGCGGGCCGGGGACGCCACGCTGCGTCTAGTGGTGCTGCCGTCGAGGGGTTTTTCGGTGAGTTGGTTGACCTGGGCCTGGAGAAGCTTAGCGCCACAGTCAAAGGCCCCTCGGTGGTGGTCGATCGGGTCCGCATAGCCGGTCTGCGGCATCTCTTGATCCCAGGGAGACGCCGCTGTTGTTCAGGAGCAGGCCAGGAGGTCGGGGCAGGGTAACGACTCCGGTCCTGCTCAGGGCGGTTGCTGCGGCTGCCTCTTCCGCCGCCTAGCTGATCCATTTGATCCGCGGGGTCTTTCCTGGTCATCCCAGGTGCCGCTGTTGCCCAGGGAGGCATAATAGGGAGCCGAGGGTGGAAGCGCCGGCCCCACTCCGGATGGCTGCAGCAGTTGCAGCGGCTCAGGGGCGGGTTAGAGGCGCCCCATCGCCACTGCCCCCGTCGGTGTTCAGGCCCGTGGGGAGATGACAGACTAGGGCCCCGCGGGGTTCTCGTGTATTAGTCTATCAATGCAGTTGTTCAGCTAATAACACGGTTGTTAAGTGAAGCTAGCTTCTTCGTTGACTTTGCTTGTCAGAAGGCGACAAAAGGTCACAAGACCCTGGGACACTGACACCATCCTAAATATGAATCAGTTGGGAAGCATCTGCATTTTGATCACATGACCCTGGGGACGCTGCCACAGTTGTAAGTGTGAAAAATGGTCATACGTTAGTTTTATTGGTGCTGTTGTAATTTTGAATGGTTGCTAAATGAATGGTTGTAAGTCAAGGACTACCTGTACATGTTTATTTGGGTCTGACTGGATTCATGGAGAGCAGTACACAGACGACTTACAGAGTTGTAGACTCTCCCACCTGTAGGTATTCTTTGTCAACTCAAGTATCCAAATAAAAGTCCAGGGTTCTTTTCATTTCTGAAAAGCTTATTTTTTACTGAATATATGGTTTGGTAAAGGCGAAGTAAAACTAACTCTAAAGTCCCAAGGCATCAGACCGTAGCATATAACAATGACTTTCCCAGCCAAACCCCTCCCCCCCAGATGTCCACGTAACTCATGTAAACAAGTTATTTTTGTTATGGGACCCGTCTGCTATCTGCTTCACACCTGCTAGAATGTCCTTGAAAGGTTTCCATACTGCCCACTGTAGAACTGGAGAGGTTTCGTTTCTCTAACTAACCCATTTGAAAGCAACACCTCCCCACTCCCTTATTCTTATTAGGGGACTGGAGGCTAAAACATATAAAGGACGGTTGCTGGAATTGGGTATGTCTAGTCTAATGAAGAGAAGGGTGAGGGGTGACACGATAGCAGTGTTCCAATATCTCAGGGGCTGCCACAAAGAAGAGGGAGTCAAGCTATTCTCCAAAGCACCTGAAGGCAGGACAAGAAGCGATGGATGGAAACTAACTAAAGAGAGAAGCGAACTAGAACTAAGGAGAAATTTCTTGACAGTTAGAACAATTAGCCAGTGGAACAACCTGCCTCCAGAAGTTGTGGATGCTTCAACACTGGAAGTTTTTAAGAGGAGACTGGACAGCCATTTGCCTGAAATGGTATAGGGCAGGGGTAGGCAACCTTGGCTCTTTTATGACTCGTGGACTTCAACTCCCAGAATTCAGTAAAGAGCCCTAAATTCCTGTCCAATGTTTTCAGCATCATCATCTCAGTTTTCACTTTAAAATTTTGGTCATTTCTCAATCGCAGAAACTTTGTGATTCTTCTTTGACCCTGAATCTTGGCTAGAAAACTCTCTCTCTGTCTGTCTTATGCTTCCTCACTTTCTACCGCCTATGTCCCAGAAGGCTTTTCTCCTGCTCCTTTTCAGTTCTGAACTTTATCATCAATTCTTATGCTAAGAAGGGTCAGGAGATGAGAAGTTTCTCACGTTACACATGACGTTCCTCATGAATAATGGCCCATATCACCTCTATTGTCCACTCCAAGGCAGAAGGCCAGAGGAGAAATTTCAAAGCACGGGATGAACAAGAAGGATTTGGGAAAGAGTTAGAGGGTCCAGCCAAGGAGACAAAGGCAAGGTGCAACAGATGGTAATTTCGGGAGAAGAAAGGGAGTGACGTCTTCTGCAGATGAAACTGTTGAGCAGCCGTAGAATGAAACGTAATATTTTGTTTAAAAGTTCTCTGAAATCTTTGGCAAAGGATTAAAAGTGTCCGAAAGGAGAATCTTTGAAGCCAAAAGAGGGTACAGGTTGTTACTCCCCTGTCATTTTTTTTGTCTTCCTTTTTTTTTCTTTCAAAGGAAATTCATTGAGTAGATCACGTTGAGGTTTTCCTGGAACTCTGATAACAACAATCATCTCTACCAGAAGGGCAATGACTTACTACAGAGTCTGTAGAGCTGTAGAAGGTTGAATCACTAAGTGTTGGTTTTATTTTAGGTCAAACTGGCCTTTTTTTCACTCATGTTCCCTCTCTCTCTGTGTTAATGGATGCAAAAAATAAAAATAAAAAATAAAAATGTTATTGTCTCCCCTTTTATGTCTTTGTGTTGGTCTGCTGATATAAAGTCTTACTGGTGATAGTATTATGTGGTCCTTTTAAGCAATTTGCAACTCCTAATTGGTCAGGATTTCCCATTTGCCCAGAAAAAGAAAAATGCACTAGATAAGGAAAAAATATAGTCTGAATGTAGATACTCCAATGCTGAAATTTCTTTCTTTCTTTCTTTCTTTCTTTCTTTCTTTCTTTCTTTCTTTCTTTCTTTCTTTCTTTCTTTCTTTCTTTCTTTCTTTCTTTCTTTCTTTCTTTCTTTCTTTCTTTCTTTCTTTCTTTCTTTCCTTCCTTCTTTCCTTCCTTCCTTCCTTCCTTCCTTCCTTCCTTCCTTCCTTCCTTCCTTCCTTCTGATATTTGGGTATCTCATGGGGATTTGTACCTCAGTAGGTTTCTCTCATGCTCCTTCCAGTTAGGAAGTGACGAACTGGCTCAACTTGTTAAATGAGACCCCCTTTAACCTCAAATCTTGCTATACTAAGGATATTGTGAATTTAAGATGGAACGTGCCAATGATGGGAAAAAGAAATCAACCTATTTGTTGATTCATTGATTCATTCCCTGATAAGAGTTTGGTTTGTGTACTCTGGGAACTGAAGTTCCATTCCTGAGAGTTCAGAGCTATGTCAGGTGAAATGTCTGCAAAACAACGATAATGATCCTTACTTGGATATCCGTGCCCCTAAGCCTGGAAACCCCAACTCTCTCTCTCCTGTGATCCCTGTGAAATTGTGGGCCACTCCAGAATGAGCAGTGTCATCTTCCTCTCCACCCCCGGTGCTTTAGAGACCTAGAGGTTGGCAGTAAGAGCTTCTAGATCAGAGAAGCGAATAGATTAGTCCAGCAAAGATCTTCAGAATCAGAATCAGGATAGAGGTGTAAAGGACCTTGGAGGTCTTCTAGTCCACCCCGCTGCTCAAGCAGGAGTCCCTGTATCATTTCAGGCAAGAGGCTGTCCAGTCTCTTCTTAGAAACACCTTCGATATTTCTAATTAAAGATCTCGGCCTGCAGAGAGAGGCAGAGATAACCTCGAAGGAGGTAAGCGGGAATGGGAAAAATAAGAGACAGCTCAGGCTGGAGAAAGGAGAAGTGTGAGGAAGGAACTCACAATAGCCCTGCCTTGATTCTGCTTGTGTAAGAAGGGGCAAAGGGAAACTCTGGCAGGTTTTTGGAAGTCACCATCTTGAGGAGTGTGAGGCTTCCAAAACGTGAATTGTGCCTGATTCCAGGATGGTTAAGACACAACTAAGAATAGTCCAGCAATGGACTTGGTCCCTGGAGGTGGGATGATAATAATAATAATAATAATAATAATAATAATAATAATAATAATAATAATAATAATAATAATGATAATAATAATAATAATAATAATAATAATAATAATAATAATAATAATAGCAGCAGCAGCAGCAGTAGTAGAGTTGGAAGGGACCTTGGAGGTCTTCTAGTCCAACCCCCTGCTCAGGCAGGAAACCCTATACCATTTCAGACAAATGCTTGTCCAGTCTCTTCTTAAAAGCTTCCAAAGGGTGATCTCTCCTTTCAAAGAAGTCATTGAGAAGAGACTACAATGCTCTTCTTTATCATTGCTGAGGGTTTGGATTTAACCAGCCTCCTCAGAGGTCAGGCTTGAGCTGAACTCCATGAACTGCAGTCCCACAACAAAGAAAGACTGGATTACATGGTGCTACCTGGCACTTTCCAGATGTATGATCCATGTCTCTCAGTACTGTACGAGTAAGCTATCAAAATGCAATTTGAAGACTCCTTTGCATTCAACCATGTTTCAAACTCCCAAATATCGCTGGGTAGCCGTGGACCTAACGGTAAATATAGCTGGTCCAGTAGGGCGGACAAGCTGCTTATATACATCCTTTTGCTTATACTTCAGCCAGATATTAAGCCCATGTATGGTGGGGAAGCAGATTTGTGAAACTGCCCATCGGTGCAGAATTGCTAACGTTTTTATGGTGAATTCTTTCTTTGGGGATTCTACATTCTGCGGTCAGAAAAGTTCTTCTATTCTGCAATATTCTGCAAACATGGCAGTTTGGGCACAATTTATTTTGGTTTGTCTAATGACTATCAGAAGGGAGAAAGCCTGTGTATCCAAATTTGGTCCCTCTGTTGTTTTTTTCCTGGGCTTTTCATGTTGATGTAACCTTCAGGAATCTTCTTTGGGGTTGGGATGAGGGCAGAGGAGCATCTGACTCTGTTTCTAGAAAGCAGGTGGGTGTGATTGTCTGTTTTCTCTTCAAAGCACTCCAGAGCTGTGGACAGAGATGACATTACTGGGGGAGCTGCTTCGAAAGCCCCCTCCTGTTTCCAAAAATTATAGGGCTGATACCTGTGGTTATCCCTTTTCTGGCCCCGTTGATCCATGGCAAATTAATAGTTTCAGAATTGCAAAGCTCTCCTCTTATTACACTCTATTGATCTGATCGCGGTGTATTAATTGAAATACTCGTGAGAGTTGATGGATTGTGCAAAGCCCAGCCCAGCCCTGCGTTTTCATCCTGGTGGGCTTCTGCAGGAGAAAACTTGCAGGACCCCGATTGAAGAACCCCCACCTCTTTTTTTCCCTTTTTTTGAGTGGGGGTTATTTATGTATGTATATGTATATGTGTGTGTGTCTCTGTGTGTATATACATATACGTATAATGATCAAAAGCTTTGATCAAGTGTCCTATTCTAAGTTTGTTTCTAAATATTAAAATATTTTGATTTTAAAACATAGTTTCAAGATTGTCCTCCTTTCCTTCCTCCCTCCCTCCGATTATTCCTTCCTTCCTTCCTTCCTTCCTTCCTTCCTTCCTTCCTTCCTCCCTCCCTCCCTCCCTCCCTCCCTCCCTCCCTATGATAGATATCAAATTGACTAATGCAAGTTTATTTGTTACTTTTTTGTTTTAAAAAATTCTAGATAGCTAAAAAAAGTCAGTGGGATGTTGTTTGCAATTCCTGTTAATGTCCCAGCAATCTTTTGTTGCTATTTCCTTAAAGATCCTTTTAACAAAAGATCTTTTAAAACAAATAGGATGTTTATTGTGTTGGGATTGACTGGATGAAGGGATTTCAACACAATAACGTGGAAGATTGCCTTCCTTTGGAATAATCACATTGCTTCACTCGATCAGAAATGAGGAGACTGGAAGAAGGATTTTTAAAACTGTTGTCACCATCACTGGATTTGAACTGGCATGGACTCCTTTGTTCTGGTTTTCAAGGATGTTTTTCTTATTTATGGGAAAAGCACATCCTAAAATTTTTTGAGGCCAAGTTGGTTTTGTTTCGTGGGCCCTTTAAGTAAACAATGGCAAATATCTTTACAAGCTTCCATTGAGTCAATTCTAAGTCTCTTATTGGATCTATTATTTGGGGAGGCGCAAAAAGTCGAGAGGCGTCACCATTGAAATTTTTCAAAGCAAAATTTTGGAAGGGGAAAAAATAAACTGTTGTAGGAACCAAGCAAAGATTGGGTGAGTTAGCCAAATTAGAATAATTTATTTGTAACATTTATGCATCAATTTCTCATCTGTATAACTTGACCTTGAGCAAACAACCATGGGACAGCTTTCCTGGACCTCAGTCTGAAATACTAAATTCTCAGTTAGGTTAGGCCACAAACTGCCATGATCTATCCATCTTCTCAGACCTAAAAAACAGCAGAAAATGTATTCTTGTATTTTCCATTCAGATCAGGAGCTGATTCTAAGACAGACTTTGTGAAACCATTCGGATTTATGCTTAGTAAAACACCTTTAGTTTTGGATCCCAGCCCACCTCAAATATTGAGCCTATTTTTTTTAAAAAAGAAAATATTTGGAAGCATAGTTGTTTTTCAATGCCTACCTTTCTTGGGAATGGTGCACAATGTGACTGACAAATTTGGAAAGAGTGAAGATTCAAGATTTTTCTTTTATGGCAGAGATTTCTCCGTGGTGGAAGAACAATTGAGGGGTTGTCATTTCTTTCCCCCTCCCTGTTTTCCATCTAGCCAAGCCCCCACGCTGCTCCAAGGAGAGATTGTAATATGTCTTTGTTGGGCAAAAAGCTGCTTGAATTCATAGCGCTATTGTGGCTGCTGGTTGACTTGATCAAAAAAAAAAAAAAAAGGTGGGGTTCACAATCTGGCATTTCCACCAAGGTGGAAAACTGCAAAATGGAGCACTAGCTCTTTTCTAGCCCTCTTTCATAATTATTATTATTTTTTCTTGGAGAAATACCACTTTTTTTGTCTATTTAATGAAATTGATTGTAGAAATCCGTGTCATTGCGTTTGAGATTTATTCGAGATTATTGTAGATTTTGTTGTTCTTTGCTATAGATGGAGTAGACATTCGCACAACTCTAATGTGACAAAGTTCACAGTGTTTTAGTAAATGCCAGTGGTGGCACTTACCATTCAATACCATTAACAGATCTCCTCCTCCTCTTCCTCCTCCTCCTCCTCTTCCTTCTCCCCCTTGGCACTTCCATATTCATAAACCAATATTTTATTTTATTAAATAGCCAGTATATATCATGCTCATCTTTTGCTGTCGTTATTTCTCATTTACACCAGAGCAATTCTGAGAGTGATGAATCAAGGGGATATTGAGGTTGTCTAGGGTGAGAGGGAAAAAATATTCTTTTTGATTTCATTCTTCAGCTTTTCAGTAGGTTATTAGTTTGTTCTGGTCAGCATGTAACCTTCTGTTACTACACAAAAGTTGCTGTGTGGAGGAAATAAAGTGATTTGCATTCGAGGTCTCCAAAACATCTGAAGGAAATCAAACTCTACTGTCGTTTTATGTATGAATTTGTATACATTTTTACTGCTGGTTTTTCTCTCGGCCACTGACTGAGACACATGCTCAAAAAAATCTTATTGGAACCTGTGTCATTGTAGGAAGTTTTAAGAAAGGGCTATGTTTTTAAGAAAGCAGAACAGTCTTGGGCAAATGCTTTATTTTTCCCTCTATCCCCAGGGCTGATCCTCTGTTAATTATTTTAAATATACTGCTCAAAAAAAAATAAAGGGAACACTTAAACAACACAATGTACTGTATTTAATAGTAGGATGTCTTATCTTGTGTTCCCTTTATTTTTTTGAGCAGTATATATTTAATCTCTTCTCTCCAATTTTACCCTCACCACAGAAAGGACATAAGACATATATTTGAAACCACAAGGACTTATCTCCATTTTCTGTCTGTCTGATGAATTCACTCCTAAAAAGGATTTCTTCCCAGCCACCTTTCCAATCCATATCAGATTGAGGTTTAAAATAAAATAATAATATTTTAAAAAATAAAATAAAAAAAAGCTTAGCATCCGAAAGCTGGTGGCAAAATTGTCCGATCACCTTATTGGGAAGAACCTGTTTACAGAGAAAATAAGAAACAAGGAAGAAAGACGACAAAGCTAAAAGGGTAGATAGAAGATCGGAAACCGGACGTGAGCCAGGTGTTAGAGCTGATTTGCATATTTCCCACCTTTGGTTAACCCCCATACTCACCCCAAGCTTGGGGGGGGTCACCTGCTATGGCTGGCTAATTGATAGTTGTAGCAACGGCTAGCAGGCTATCCTTCCCTTCCCAATGCGTGCAGATGCGTTATCTCGAGTCAAACATTTAAGGAATACGCTGGCTCCCTTATTTACATGGAGAGGAAGGCTTTTTCCTTAGAGGTGTGTGATGCAGATTGCAGGACATAAAACAGAAGGTGCACAACCTCACAGGCAAGCGTGCACACACACACACACACACACACACACACGGCATCATCCAGCATATGTGTTTTCCCCCAAACAGTTCTAACACCGCCTTTGTCAAAAGCCCAAATCTTCAGACATGTCCAATGGTTTCTGGATATTCTTGTCATCGTCTCGCTCCGTGTGGGACGTCTCGATCCGGAATGTCTGGGGGGAAAAAATGGGAAAGGTGAGAACTCTGCCATCTTTGGCTCTGAATCCATCAGCTTCCCTATTTCCACCACCCTCGTCCCCTCCACCCTCCCGGTCATCTTGTATTCCTCATGCCATTATCCATTCTTATGACGGCAGCAGCCTCCCTGGCTGTTGAATGAAACTGTCACAGTGGGAGGGGAGGAAGGGGTTAGGGCATCATTGTCAGTGCCATGGCTGTCTATTGTTCCCCATTCTTTCACGCTGTCGCTTCCCTGAACCTCATTCTTTACCGGTGACTTCAATCCAGGGGTAAAGGAGGAAGAAGAAACCAGCAAAATGAGTCTTCTTCTTCTTCTTCTTCTTCTTCTTCTTCTTCTTCTTCTTCTTCTTCTTCTTCTTCTTCTTCTTCTTCTTCTTCTTCTTCTTTCTTTCTTTCTTTCTTTCTTCCCTCCCTCCTTCCCTCCCCCCTCTCTCCTCCTTCCCTCCCCCCTCCCTTTCCTTCCCTCCCTCCCTCTCTCCCTCCCTCTTTCCTCCCTCCCTCCTTTCCTTCCTTCCTTCCTTCCTTCCTTCCTTCCTTCCTTCCTTCCTTCCTTCCTTCCTTCCTTCCTTCCTTCCTTCCTCGGCACTGTTATGATAAACAGCTCCGCCGTACATCCTGCAAAATTCGGAGCTATAACGATGGAGTGGGCGGTGGGGCGGATTCTTTCTTTCTTGGCTGTGTTTTGTGGCTCCCTGGCCATATGTCAAAATGCCGCACTTTTTTCTGAGATTTGTGTTCAAGGGGCTGATTGGGAAGGCGAGGTGGATGGTTGGGATTTGCTTTTCCATCAAGCAATAAGAAATAATTGTAAGTTGCAACCTCCACAGGCAACTCGGATGGATATGGTGAGATGCCTGCCCCGAAATGAAAGGATGAACGTATTGTTTGGAATTCAGGGTTTTCAAGACTTACCTTTTGGAGAAAATAAAGCTCACAGTTTGGAGAAAATTTTCTTTTGCCATCTACCTGTCCATTTTCCTGACTGACTTTTCTGTCTAGGACTAGACACCAGTGACTGCTAAAGAGGCCGGAAAAACTCATGTTTAGTTTGGACAGCAGCCAGATTGAAAGCTGAGCTCTGGTGTTTTGGAGCATGTAACTTTGCCATGGCAAATGAAAAGAATGTGTGTGCTGTCTCTCTTACATAAGAAATTTGGATTGTTGAAAGATGTACCAGTAAAATCCATTTCATTAGCTTTCCTTTGGTGTCCAGAAAATATTGTTAGGTTCTTTGTTGCCTTCCTATCCTTGAGTTTCAGATTTGCGCATCTTATTCACCTTATTTTATTTTATTTGCACATCTTATTCAGAAGCAAGAATGTTTAATAGATTATATGCCCACCAGTATCCAGATCTGACATATTTAAACTCCAATTCTTAGAAACCCCTGTATAACAACCTCTTGGCTCTTTAAAAGACGTGTTTTCAGAAAGCTTCCTCTATATATTTTAGCTCCAGTGCTCTTAATTATTCTGTTTTTAAAAAATCCACATTGGTAGAAGTGTAAGAAATGAAAAGAAAACCATCTCAGTGTTACTTCCAGCAAAACCCAAATGGCATTCTTATACGTGTTTCTCTCTATAAAAAGGATATATCTTGGATTCAAAATACAGGCTTTCTGAGTTCCTATTTTTAGCAAGCATGCTCATCACATGCCATCAAGAAAAGTATTTTGATCTCAGTAATTATGTGGAGAAACATTTCAAATCGCTTGAGCATGTTTACTCCTTACACCTTGAAATGTCTAAGTGATTACGAAGGTCTGGTATCCTTTTCATAGTGTCTAATTTTAGTCGTTTAATGCTTTCCTTGCCAGGGTGAGAGACAGGTATCTTGGTCTATATACCAAACGAATGACCCATTGGGATCCCCATATCAAAATAACTTATCTTATGTCCGGTCAGAACTTGAAAATAACATTTAACGTAGCACAGTATTTAAACAAAATGATCCGGTTAAGATCTGCATATGTGGGACTGATTGGGGTAGTTTGTAAGGGTGACTCCGAAATATAATGTTATATTTTATCTATATCTTAAATTTGTATTTTATTACTATTTCATCTTAAATTGTATCTTATTTAATTCCATTTTAAATTGTATTTTATCAAATTCCATTTTGGATTGCTTTTATCAAGGTTTGGTGACGGTTTGTTGCTGGAACTTTGCACTTTGATATGGCCCAAGGGCTAATCAATAAAGTTGTTGTTGCTTTCTTTGCGACAAGCATGGCTTAAACCTCCACCGAGTATCTCCAGTCTGTTCCTAGCCATTTGGAATTGACCCCCTGTATGCCATGAAATGCCTTTTATTTGATTGGACTGGAAAGAAAATTGAGAAAAGAAAATTGAGAACTTTGCAATTAATATATAGCAATGAATGGAAGAACAATGGTAACAAAATAATATAGTTGGAAGGGACCTTGGAGGTCTTCTAGTCCAACCCTCTGCTCAGTTAGGAAACCCTATTCCATTTCAGACAAATGGTTGTCCAGTGTCTTCTTAAAAACCTCCAGTGTTGGAGCATTCACAGCTTCTGGAGGCAGGTGGTTCCACTGATTAATTGTCCTCACTGTCAGGAAATTTCTCCTTAGTTCCGGGTTGCTTCTCTCCTTGATTAGCTTCCATCCGTTGTTTCTTGTCCTGTCCTCAGGTGCTTTGGAGAATAGTTTAAACCCCTTCTTCTTTGAGGCAACCCGTCAAATATTGAAACACTGCTATCATGTCTCCCCTAGTCCATCTTTTCATTAAAGGATCACTTTTGGTACTCTAAAAACGCAGGTTGGATGGTTTAGGAACGCAGCTTGCCTGACGTAATTTGGCAAACTTTCTTGAGATTATAAAAGTAGGAAAAAGAGGACTGGTTTTATAGGCTTTATTTTTTCCCCTCCTTTCCACATTGTGTAGGATCAGATTGTGTTTCGGAATGCAACTTTTTTTTTTTAAGCAGCCCTAACCCAGGCTGGCCTTTTCTTGAAGCTAATTCTGACTGCAAAAGCTAGCTAGCTAGAGTTTAGCAAGCATCCCTCTTCCTTGTTTATCTTACATTTATCACTTCAGCTGCCATTTCTGTTGATAAAGTGCCTTGTTTCTTTCCCTTTTTGTCCCCCCTCTGTGCCCCTCTGCTTTGCAAGTGAGATAACGTTACAATCTCTTTTGTAGATGGGATGGGTTAGACAGCTCCCTCACAAATGCTTAAATTAGGAAAGAAGATCTTCAGAACTAGAGGGAAAAATAACCATCAAGTTTTACATTTCAGATTCACTTCTGCTGATGTCTGCCTAAAGGGTGAATTATTGCATAAGCTTTCCTGACATTTGCAAGGGGTGACATGAGCCTTGAGTTATGCATTGGAGTAAAGCCCCTTTTTTAATTGTCTTTCCAAGATCTACTGTGTGTATTTTTCCTTGCCTGGTTCATTTGTAATGGGACACTCTCTGCGTCCAACTGTTGCACTGAGGTTATAAAAACCCATCCTTCCTATACAGTTGTGCCCCTGGTCAAGCTGTTGTAACAGGAAGAGTCAGGTGACATTCCTGTTTCCATGGATAAGCAGTTTGAAAGGATGGGTGTGTTTTGTTTGGTCAATCATAGCTAGGGAAAAATTCTTTTGGGATATAAAAACAAGGGTGAGGTTTTTATGGGTTCTTAATCCAAGACTGATTTTGCTCTTGCTGAGCCCCTGTGGGACTTCTTCTGTTGACTTGAGATTTAGTCAACAAGATATGTTTGACTTCACCCCAAGATTGTATATCAAGGAACACAGCCAGAGTCTTGACTAGGACCAAATATTTAAAGTAGATTCCCCGCCCCACTCTTATTGTGGTGAAGAAAAGCGTAAGGGGGAGTTAGGACCATTTTTGACACTTAAAGCCCTCACAGCATCCCCAGGGTCACGTGATCAAAGTCCAGACCCTTGGCAACAGACTCATAGTTATGACAGTTGCAGTTCGCAGGGTCACGCAATCCAGTTTCGCGACCTTATGACGAGCAAAGTTGACAGGGAAGCCAGATTCATCTCACAACCGTGTTACCAACTGAACAGCTGCAGTGATTCACTTAACAATTGTGGCAAGAAGGTTGTAAAGGGGGGTAAAATTCGCTTAACAGCTGTCTCACTTAGCAACAAAAATTTTGGGCTCCGTTGTGGTGATAGGCTGAGGACTGCCTTTAGAGCTCTTTGCAAATTATACCAAATAAATACCGATGGCTTCATTATTCCTACCCTCATCCATTATGATTGGTTGCGTTGTTTAATACTGAGGAAAGTTAAAAATTCAAAATGTTTGGAGGGGACCAAGTTGTGCAAACCTGGTGTGAACAGAAGCGGGGAAAGCTTTGTTGAAAACTCAGCCTCCTAGATGTTGGCTCCGCGTAATACTTGATCCTTTCGATATGTCTTTGATATTCCATTTTTTATTGCTTTTAATGGGCAGCGTGGGATATGTTTCCTGGAACTGTTTATAAGTAAGTTGGATACGAACTTTAAAAATTGGTTTGAGGAAGATTATGATTAAAGGGTTCATCAAACCGTGGATGAGGATAGTAGGGTGAATAAATCCTCTGTTTTGCTCAGCCCTTGCACCTCATTCTCACCTCAAATCTATTTGCGTGGGGGGGAAAAATAGGCAAAAACCTGGAGTGCTTTAACGTATCTGACAGCAAACGGCCAAAAGGATGTGTGTATATCATGGCATCCGGCCCTCTCAATTCCTGGCAAATAGATGGGGAAGAAATGGAGGTAGTGACAGATTTTATTTTCCTGGGCTCCAAGATCACTGCAGATGGGGACTGTAGCCAAGAAATTAAAAGACGCTTGCTCCTGGGGAGGAAAGCCATGGCAAATCTAGACAGCACACTAAAAAGCAGAGACGTCACCCTGCCAACAAAAGTGCGTATAGTCAAGGCCATGGTCTTCCCAGTTGCAATGTATGGCAGTGAAAGCTGGACCATAAGAAAGGCTGAGCGCCAAAGAATTGAGGCCTTTGAACTATGGTGCTGGAGAAGACTCCTGTGAGTCCCTTGGACTGCAAGGCGATCAAACTGGTCAGTCCTAGAGGAGATCAACCCTGACTGCTCTTTAGAAGGCCAGATCCTGAAGTTGAAACTCAAATACTTTGGCCACCTAATGAGAAGGAAGGACTCACTGGAGAAGAGCCTAATGCTGGGAAAGGTTGAGGGCAAGAGAAGAAGGGGACGACAGAGAATGAGGTGGCTGGATGGAGTCACTGAAGCAGTAGGCGTGAGCCTAAATGGACTCCAGAAGATGGTAGAGGACAGGAAGGCCTGGAGGAACGTTGTCCATAGGGTCGCGATGGGTCGGACACGACTTCGCAGCTAACAACAACATATCAGGGAAACTGACAGCTCATACGCCCTCTTGAAGACTATTGGGGAGAAAAAGCTTGTATTTGCTGTAGAACTCTAGTTCCAGTTGAAAAAAAGAGGCAGCATAATTCTGGTTTTCTTTTCAATCGTTCCACTGTGGTTTGCAGGAAGAATGAGTGTTGAGTAAAATGAGAAAATTGTGGTTGAAGAAAGTGAGTCATGAATTTTTCGGTGCCACTATTTGACTCACTTTCTTTCCCCCCAAAGGACCTAGAAATGATCTGATGAGTCAAACTGAATCAGTGGTTCAGATACGGAGACATTTAGGTGCCGTTAGGCAACCTGTGACCTATTGGGTCATCATTTCAGAAAAATGTCCTTCGCTAAAGCCAGAAACAGAACACGGGTGGACGAAAAAGCAGTGAGAGCAGAAGTGACTTCTGACTTACTACTGGCTTCCCAGTGACTTTCCTTATAGGAAGCAGGCAGAAAGGGTTGGGATTGATAATCATGTGACTTTGGCTGACAGCAGTGGTGTGGTAGCATAGAAGGGGCCACAATTTTTCCATGGAGTCATGGGTCCAGGACACATGCTTCAAGCAGACTGCGAAATTCTGGAAGCTGAAATCCACGGATCTTAGATTTGCCAAGGTTGAAAAACACTGGTGTACAGCATCTCCAAGGAGGGGTAGGAATAAATATGTTGAGCATGAAAGATCAGGTTCACATGTGGCAATCCAGTTAAACTGATTTATTGCTAATCATGCCTATGAACAGGAATCATCTTAACTCATGGTTAGCACCTGCCTGGACTTAAATAACAGTCAACAGAATTCAAGGAGGGTTGAGGTTAGTTCATTTGTGGCTACATAGGGATTCTAGGCTGATCCCTCTTTTCACCCCACCTCCAGGTTCTGCCATTTCTTCTCCTACAGGATGCTGTCTAAACCATGGAAACAAATGAGATGGAATGAGAAGCTGACTTGATATTATGCAGTTTCTTATCCTTCCCCCCCCCTCCAAAATAAGTCCCGCTGAGTTCAACAAGGTTAACTCCCTGGACGTATGTCTTCTCCTGCAATTTAAAGGCTTTGCATTGGGGAACCCTCGCCAGACTGAACGTGAAACACTGCTTTTCTTCCTTCCACATTTCATAATTATCTCTGAAAATGATTCCAAATCCTTTCAATAGGCTATTAAAAGAGGAAGAGGAAAAATGGAAGCCGACGGGCCTGGATTCATTATATGGAGGACATTGGACTACAAATCTTATTTATACAAGAGAGGTGCAGTGGCTCTTTAAATATCTCACGGGGCTCCATTTTACAACCACAGAATCCTGGGAAATATGGAAAATGCTTGTGTTTGTTAAAGCTTGGGTAGTGTCTGCTTGACCTCCTTTGGGATTGATATTTGCAGAACAAGGGAGAAGGTTTTTAACTTCATTTGCACTGATTTGCATCTCGGAGAGATGAGAGTTGTTTAGCATTATTGATTCTTCTTGACTATCTCAGTTGGCACTGTTGACCCTGGCTTGATGTTGGAACAGCCAGTTCCCCCACAATGCCCTTGCATTAGGTCCATTTGCATTCTCTCCTGCAGGGACATCTTTTCTTCTTCCAGAAATTGCTCATCCATCGCCTTGGAGAATGGAGTGGTTTCTCCTTCTTGGTCCTGTGGCCTTCATTATGGGCTCCCCTTAGGACCCCGATTGGCTCCCCATTCTGCACAAGCCCAAATTTGACAGAGACAGACCTTTGGCCTCCCTCTCCCTCTGTTCCTTTTGTTGTGTTGTGTTTTGCATCACAGTGGTCAGAAAAAGGACAGGCTGGGGAACAGTAGAATATTCCCAGAGGGTGTCGTGGGACAGCCATGTTTTGTGTGTGTGTGTGTGTGTGTGTGTGTGTGTGTTTGTGTGTGTGTGTTTTTCTTGTTCAAGACATTCAGGGCTGGGTGAGGAATCACCTCACCACCCAGAAAGAAAAATGGCTTCTACCGCCACCACAATAGGCCAAGAGCAATGTTTTCAAAAGAAACGATTAATCAAGCAAGGGCTTTTGTCAGTGGCTGGAGAGTGAGGAAAAAGTGCAAGACAAGGCAATAGGAAGTTTTTGCCTAACTAAGGGCAATGCATTTTGCAAGAGATTGACGTTCCTCAGCAAAATATGCATTTGCAAAACTTTTGAAAATGGATTTCAGGGGAACCTGGAACCTACTGGGGTTCCTGAAGGACCAACTGATCTAAATGCATCAGGCTGGAGGTTTTCAAGAAAAGATTGGACAGCCATTTGTCTGGGATGGTATAAGGCAGACATGTCAAACACAAGGCCCGGGGGCCAGATCCGGCCCACGAAGCTGTTTCATGCGGCCCCCTCTGCCTTGGCCCTGGCCCAGAGACCCTCCTTCTGCCAGAGACCCCCAGATCTGCCCTACTCCTGCCCAGGCCCCCATAGGCACCCTTGATGCCAACGATGTAGAGCTGGCCACGCCCACCCAGTAGGCCATACGCACTCTAGCCACGCCCACCCAGTAGGCCATACGCACTCCAGCCACGCCCACCCAGTAGGCCACGCCCACCCAGCCCCCTGAGGGCAACCACAATGCTGATGCGGCCCTCAATGAAATTGAGTTTGACACCCCTGGTATAAGGCCTCCTGCCTCGGGCAGGGGGTTGGGCTAGAAGACCTCCAAGGTCCTTTCTAGCCCTATGAATCTATGATTCTAGGTTTGGTCTGCCCTACCCAGGAGATCTCGTCTCTGGCACTAGGCAGGCAAGACCAGAAAGATGCCGCCAGAAGGAGTCGCAGAGAGACTTGTGTGTTCAATGAAAG
Source organism: Vipera berus (assembly GCF_964194415.1). Classification (NCBI taxonomy): domain Eukaryota; kingdom Metazoa; phylum Chordata; class Lepidosauria; order Squamata; family Viperidae; genus Vipera; species Vipera berus. Next base: position 3,981,919 of record NC_138211.1, on the reverse strand, counting down.
GGAAAGACCACTGTCTGGTACCATGGCAATAGAGCAGGGATTACACAGAGGGAAAAATAGGTCCCTTTTGATTATTACTCCAATGTGTTCTTCTCAGGTAAGCAGGAGAGCCCCTTATACAAGCCAAAAAGGGAGATGCTTTGCAGATGGCGGCAGTGAAAGCCCCTTCCCAACATGGGCTGAAGGAGAGGACAATAGTTGGCCAAGTATTGCTGAAACAGGGCAAATCCACACATTTATCAGTGGAACTTGCTCACCACCCCTTTCACCAGGTAGGACTATCTGTTCCACCATCAAAAATGCATCCAGGCATCTTGGGGAAGCCTTGTCTAAGGGAAGCCTTACCATCCTCAGTATGGGGGCTCCACTGTGGATGTTCAGAAGCAGAGAACAATCTGTCTTTTCCAGCCCAAATCGATCGTTCTCTTAATATGGGTGCAGGGTGGTGTTTTATACTGATTGTGCAATGAAGTGGTCAAAGGGTAAATGTGAATTGCCTTTCTTAAGCTAGCAACTTGCAGCCTTCCTGGCTTTCTGGAAAGATAGAAGGGAAGGGAAGGAAGGAAAGAAAGAAGGAAGGGAGGGAGGGAGGGAGGGAGGGAGAAAGGGAAGGAAAAGAAAAGGAAAGAGAAGGGAAAGGAAGGGAAGGGAAGGGAAGAGGAAGGAAGGGAAGGAGGAAGGAAGGAAGGAAGGAAGGAAAGAAGGAATGAAGGGAGGGAGGGAGGGAAGGAAGGAAGGGAAGGAAGGAAAGGAAGAGGAAGGGAAGAGAAGAGAGGAAGGGAGGGAGGAAGGAAGGAAGGGAAGGGAAGGAGGTGGGAGAGAGGGAGGAAGGAAGGAATTGATTTACAGTCATTACAAATCACCAGATTTTTATACTGCAAACATCTGTCGGCCTGTCAGTCTATCATCTGTCTCTCTCCCTCCCTTCCTCTCTCTTTGTCTCTCTCAGTGGCCCCTACTTAGCCCGCTACATACTTACCTGTGCTGGCCTTGGACAGTAACATAGATGGTTGTGATATGGTATCTACCTGCCCTCCTACTCACTCACCCACACAGCCTTTGTTTCTAGCTCTTTGTTCATGATCCAACCCTCACTTCCATGCTCCGGACACAACCTCTGTAACCAGGAGATAAATACAACCAGCTTTGCCTCTAGCGGAGCACCGAGTCAGAGGAAACCGGAAATTCAAATCTGAGCATAATATCATGTGCCTACCCAGAGCCCTGCGCCAAAACTAGTGAAAAATCGGTGTCTAGGTGTGCTACTGCCCTCTACTGGGCAGAAAGGGTGTTGGGGATGAAATGAAATTTTCATCCATGAAGGAACATCTTTGGAAATCTTTGGAAAAGAAACACGGAATTTTATTCTATTCAGCTTGGGACAAAAAAAAAAAAGATCAACGTCTTCAAACTTCATATCTTTTCAGCATTTAAAACATGCTTTTTAAAATCAACCGTTTGCCATATAGAGAATCAAAGTGTTGAGCGTTTTGCAGTGAGAAAACTGAACACGTGTGGATTCGGCAATATTTGGGGTGGCCCTAATGAAGGTGGCTGATTCTTCTCTTCTAAGAGCGATGCACACACCTCTAACTGGATCCCTTCCTGGTTTAGAAACAAAAGTCCTTCTTTTAATTTGGCTGCTGCAGCTGAGTGGAAATCCCACCCACCCACCATTTTTGGAAGAAGAAAAATATGAAAGAAAGGAAAGTTACACCAATCGGCAAATGACGTTTTGCACCAGACCAGGGGTCTCCATACTTGGCAACTTTAAGACTTGTGGACTTCAACCTCCCAGAATCCCCTATGTTGGCTGGGGAATCCTGGGGCTTGATGTCCACAAGTCTTAAAGTTGTGGCCATGTTTGGAGACCCTTGCACGACTAGACCAGTGTTTTTCAACCTGGGCAACTTTAAGATGGGTCGACCTCAGCTTCCCAGAATTACTGTGTCCACTTCTGTATTCTGGCCCATTCAAAGTCCCCCTAAGGAACGAGAACTTTGTCGCCCACCATGAAGTGTGTTATGGTGAATCAACACTAGTGCCTTGGTTGTGCACATTATCGAAGATGTGGCGTGGCAGCGAGTATGTTCTGAACATAAGTATGCTCCCTTTATTCTCATTATTCAGTTATGACTTTTCCTTCTCTTTCACTCAACGGTTTAATTAGCTCTCATTTACTAAGCAGTACATAAAAAAAAAGATCGGGGAAACGCACACTCCAAGGGATAATTAAACCGTGCCGTTCTGATCCTGTCTAAGCAACTTAAGATTGCTGCAACTATGGGGAAAAAAAACCATTTGCATTAACTTTAAGTGGCACTGTGTAATCTGTTTTACCCTCTAATCTACTCGGATACGGGTAGTAGCACCCTGAGAGTACAAGACTGATTGTATAGCGTTAATGGGTCCGGGCACACAAAAATGACATCACTGTGGTATGTCAGGAAGCATTTATAATTAATTCCAATGGTGACACTGAATTAGTTCTAAATCAGAGTTCCCGATTTGGTCCTCATTTAACAACCACAACTAGGACCAGCAACTCGGTGGTTAAGCAAAGCAGTCGCTAAGTGAAACTGAGACTTTGCTTATGGTCTTACTTCAGCTTTCCTTTGCTGTACAGTCTTGTGGAGGTGGTAAATGTGACTATGGGTCACACAGTTAGTTTTTCCTCACTGTTGTAATGGGAAAGTTGAGTGCCCATGCTCAAAAGCCAACAGGCCTTCTGAATCTAGCTATGTTAAGCATCTCCATCTTCATTTCCTGCATTGATTCAATCCATTCAGATGTGTCTGATTCTGTGGGCCAGATCCCTCCACATCTTCTGATCTTGCACTGCTTCTCTGGGTTGTTCCACGCTCTGGTTGGTGTCTGGAAATTATAGGAGAAAATATTTGTAGCTCGGGGTTGAACTGTGGGGTTCCTGGTGCTTGGTTGTTTTCCTGCCAACGTTTCATAACTCAACTAGGTAACATGATCAGGGTTAGAAGGGAGAGACATTTGTGGAAGGAGAGAGGAGGAGGGTGAGGACGATAGCACAACCACTAGGATGGACAAGATAGCAATGACTTGAATCCCTGGTGATCTATGTGCTTGATGGTTTTCTTGCAGACATTTCATTACCCAACTAAGCAACATCATCTGTGCCAGTGTGCTGAAACTTGTTTGTGGTGTCTGTGCAGGAAGTTATTTTATGCACCAACCCAAGTCTTAAATTTGAGATTTGTCCCCTTTCTTCAAATTCCTTTTGCTTGTTCCTCCCTCCCCCATGCTCAAACCAGCCCCACCCACCACCCAAACTCTTCACTCTGCATTTTTGCAAAGTTTAAAATGATTCTATCCTCGTGGCCCACAACATTCTGTCCTTCGGAGGAGGCCAGATAGAGCCACGATTGTTTTAGCATGGCACCACAGCTGGGTCCATGGCTTATTTTGCTTTGGGAGTTATAAAAAGGCAATGTTTTGTCAATCTATCATCCTGAAGGAACCAGTCTGGAGACTTGTTAGCTTGGCTTATTTTTGTTTGGTTTCATTGAAGAGCAGACATTCATCAAGGCCCAGCCATCTCCTCCAGACTTATAAAGTCATTGTATCCCAGTTTATTTAGAATGTCTGGCCTGTTAATTGGGGAAGAGGAAGAAAAAAACCTGTCCAGCTTAGGGGAGGATGTTGATCTATGGAACAAGAGATGCAAGTTTGAAAAAAATTAAAACTTGGGGAAGCAAACAGTGAACAGGAAGAAAAAAAAACCACAGGGGCTGAGCAGATAACTGTTGGCCAGCTCTCTGTAGGAGCTATTTGGATGAAGTCTGCGAGAAGCCACAAAGATGTTGAGCTGACCGGATTTAAGATTAGACTAACATTAATCATATTTGAGTGCCGGTCATCTGTCTTAAGCACATTGAATGCATCTGGAGGAGGAGGAGGAGGAGGAGGAGGAGGAGGAGCAGGAGGAGGAGCAGGAGAAGGAGAAGGAGAAGGAGAAGAAGAAGAAGAAGAAGAAGAAGAAGAAGAAGAAGAAGAAGAAGAAGAAGAAGAAGAAGAAGAAGAAGAAGAAGAAGAAGAAGAAGAAGAAGAAGAATTATTTGTAGAATTGGCTAAAGACTTAGATAATCCATCTTTTCCACTGTATGGAGTCCATTCAAACACATCCTAGCAGCAAGGTGTTTTCAATGCTGGTTATGGTTATCAAAATGAGTAGCTATTAACAGCTTTAGTATACGTTAATTCATTCATTCATTCATTCATTCATTCATTCATTCATTCATTCATTCATCATATTTCTCTATCACCCATGTCACCTAAGTTATTCAATAATTTCCCTTGAATAAATTGGAGAGTGGCCTGTGTTGAAAAGTAAGTCACAATTTGGAGAATTCTCTGGGGGAAAGAACTTTGTCATCCATGATTTCCCCTCTTTGGTCCCTTCTCAACTTTATTGGTTCCTCTAATCATCTAGATGAGATGCACCCAATTCCCCAAAGTGGGCAAAAAAAAAGGGGTGGTGACCAAATGGCTTTGGAAGAACCAAGAAATAGAATCCATGTCTTCTTCCCTTTTTCTAGTTATGGGTTGCATTTAGAGCTCCTCCATGACAATCCTGGTGGGTTAGTTTAAGTAGACTAGTCCAAAGTCCAGCCTGGCTTTATGGTTGGATGGACATCTGAATCTGAACTTTCCCTCCCAGATGAAATATTTAATCTCTATCTTACACTAACTTTTTTTGAAGCAGAAAGGTATTTTTGTGTGTGTTTGTTTCATAAGGCCACCCAGCTCTACAGCGACTCTGAGCTATGGACCAGGTCCCCCTGTTTTAAGAAAGCTACTTTTCATCAAATGCTGACCACAGTGAAGTTTCCAGCACAGAGGTCCAACATCTCCTTCCATAGCCCTCTAGATCTTCCCAAACAGGTGCAGGAGATAGATTTGGACGTTCTTCTTAGGTTCAACATGTCAGGGAGCGGTGAGGGACCTAGAAGATGCTCCTAGAAGACCAACAGTCACAAATGGTTCCTTCCGAGTGACTCTGTGGGAAAGGGAGCTCTGTGTGCATTGGTGGTGTTCCTTCCTCCACAACCGAAATGGAATTAGCCAGGTGCTCCATCATGTCACGAGCTCCTTTGATTCTTATCTCAAAGGCAGACACCCAGACAGCCAGTGGTGTGATGCTAATGTAGCCTCTGGCTGCCTTTGCCAAGTATTGATTAAGCATCCAATTTGCTTCCCTCGATAATAGGCCATCGGACTAAGCCAATAAGTGAGGAGAACGCAAAGCTGTCACAATCATTCGATGCGACAGTGGAACCAATGGAGAGAAGAAGTGCCAGGATTGGATGGTACGGAAATGGAGGGGGCCATGAGCTGGGAGGGGAGGGAAGGAAATCTGTCTTAGCAACAGCAGAAAATACCTCCTCTATGTCCCCCGCAAACACCCCGTTATCCTTCCTTTCCAGTGTCCTCAGCTCTAAGTTACACTGGAAAATGCCTGAGTAGCTTCCTCAATATTTTGAGCTGGCCTGGATCACCAAGGGGAATTGTGCCGTTTTTCACCCAGTTAGGAAATTAATAAGCGATGAAGAGGAGCTTGGCTGCTTCCTTCCATCACTTTTTTAAGAACAACTATGAGTGTAAGAGGAGGAAGGATTGGCCATTTGATCTTCCAATGGAAGAAATGGCACTTGTCTTAATCATTCCTTTGGGCAACTCTAGATTGCAAGAGTCAGGCTGGGGCAGGGTTAGGGTTAGGGAGCAGAAAATGGGAGGCCGTGAGTTCTAGTCCTGCTTTCTGCCTCAGCTCTGGAAAGGAGGCAATGGCAAACAGACCGACAAACGGACAGACTTTTCTCTCCATTGTCCATAGGTACAAATGAAGACTTCCGTAGTTCAGGGGTCTTCAATCTTGGCCCTTTTATGACTTGTGGACTTCAACTCCCAGAATTCCTCTCAGCCAGGCATGCTGGCTGAGGAATTCTGGGAGTTGAAGTCCACAAATCATAAAAGGGCTAAGTTTGAAGACCCCTGCTTTAGTTAGTGGAGCCGGTATGTGACTATTTCTATAAACTATGTAGATTATTATAGCCAGCCAGTTTTCAACAACATTGAAAGCCTTAGGAAGTAGTGATAGGAATATCAGAGGATTTTTTTGGATCCTTTATTGATTTCAAGATTTCGTTTTCAGCAACATATTGTCTGGGTTCCAACATTTAACTTACTAATACATGTTAAATTCCTTTCTCTCTACTTCATTTTTCTACCCATTGATAAAAGGTGTCCCATGTTCTAAAATATACTGAATCTTCTTTCTCTTTCATTTTCAATGTCATTCTATCCATTTCTGCACAATCTAATTTTTTTTAATTAACTCTTCCTCCATTGGTAAATCTTCATTTTTTCAATGGTGAACGAATACAATTCTCGCTGCAGTTAATACATGCAACATTAGATAGATACACTCTTTCTCATAATTTCCTGCAATTATGCCTAACAGAAATAGTTCTGGCTCAAAATCTATATATTTTTTTAGTCATTTTCTCTAACCATATGTGTATTCTTAACCAAAATCTTTTGGCTTTGGGGCGTGTCTACCAAAGATGGTAATAAGTGCCTGGATTTTTTGAATGTAGATTATTTTAACAGTCATATTGTATTGTGTTTTTAATCTTGGGGAAATGTTTAAAATCTATTGCGAGTCCATGTATGATATGCCATAGACTAAATAAAGAATTTCAAGATCTAGTAGACAAAACTATACTGCATCTAACCAACTGTATCTTGGAAGATTTCAAATATGTCAGGGAAAAAAGCCTCTGAATTTTTTGTTCCAGGTGATTTTTTATATCCTCTGTGATGAAGAGAATTGTTGGATCTCAATCCATTTGGGATCATGCTCAACTAGTCCTGGGTCAGAATTAGGCAAAATTTATAGAGGATGTCATTCTGGGGGAGGCGATCAAATTGCCTTTATTATTTTTCTAACATTCTCTTTCCTTTCATAATGCATAAAGAGTCAGATTGTTCTGCGCTCTCATATAATCTCCAATCCAAACACTGGCCAGCTGGATATTCACTTCGCAGGGCAAAGGAACTTCCAGACACATCCAAAGCTTATGTAGGATCTCTCTTCTAATTCAGACTAGGCAAAGTCTGCAGCTGCCTTAATACATTGACCGTGGGGAATATCTCGGAAAAAGAGCATCGTATGCGTTTGCTTTCATTTGTTGTAATTATTTGAAAGCTTTGATGATTACTTTTACATTCTCAGTCCCAGATGAGACGAGATTCCCAGAAGGAATTCCCTGGGAACATTGATTAAAGTAGCTGAAATGGCAACAAATGGGATGTGCTGTTTTCCGTTCAGTCGTGAGGCCATTTTAATACCCAGCATGGCTGATATACAGTTCCTCTTTTAGGATGTATAAAATTATCAGGGGTCGCCCGTAAAGTTGGTCTCCAGTTCCATCTTTGGGCTTAGTGGAATACAAAATAATAAAGGGTCTAGTGATACTTTAAAGGCTACACAGGTAGTCCTCAACTCACGATTCATTTAGGGACCGTTCAAAGATACAACGGCAACTTATGACCATTTTTCACACTTAGGACCGTTGAAGCATCCCCAGGGTCACATGATTTACATTCAGATGCTTCGCATTTCCGACGGTCACCGTGTCTCGGAGGTCACGCGATCCCCTTTCGGGACCTTCTGACAATGGGGAAGCCGGATTCACTTAACAACCGTATTACTAACTTAACAACTGCAGTGATTCACTTAACATATGTGACAAGAAAAGTCATAAAATGGGGGCAAAACTCACTCAACAGATTTCTCACTTCACAACATAAAGTTTGGGCTCAGTTGTGCTTGTAGGTTGAGGACTGCCTGTACCAGCTTTCTTGCGCAAGCTTTCATGGATCACAGTCCGCTTTGTCAGAAAAAAAACAACCAGAAGACAGTGGGGTCGTTGGTGCTCTCTGAACTCCTTGCAGACCTTTCATGACCAAATGTCGCAACATCATCAGTGCCCTTGATGTTTACGAGGGCTGTCAAGCCGCAGAGCTCAGAGAGCACCAAGGATCTCAGACTTCAATCCTGAGCTACAAATATCCTCCTTTATTGGTACAAATATTCTCTTTTATCAGTACAGAAAAAAAAAGAGTATTATATAGGTAGTCGTCAACTTTCCACCAGTTGCTTAGTGTCCATTCAAAGTTGCCACAGATTCCTCCAAATGCTGCCTGCAAACAGCATTTACGCCCTGCTTTGGGGCAAAATCTGCCCCAAGCAAACAACAGCTTTACTTAACGACTGCAGCATACGCTTAATGACTGTGGCCTTCATTTCGTGACTGCCATGTTTGCTTCATTAATGCGCTGAAAGTAATATCAGGCCCGGTTTACAACCCTCCATTAAAAACAACACACCTTATCCCAGGCCCTGGGGGGTGGGGGGTGGGGAAGCCAGTTCTTCAGGGGTCTTTAAAAGATGGTAGGAATTGGAGCAATGGAGGAGGAGGAGGAGGAGGAGGAAGCAGAAGTGACATGAAAAGTTGCAGAATGCATGCTGTGTGTGAAGACAGCCAGGTCTCTGCTGAACCTGTGAGAAATGGAGTTGAATCTTCTGGCGGATTCTAACTCGCTCACTTTGTGGAGAAAATATTTTGGGTGGTTTCTTTTCTTTCTTTCTTTTTGCAGACAATAACCCTCTTAATGCTTAATAGGCTGCAAGACTGTTTTGTTGGAGAAGATGATAACACACCTGTCCCTCTGTCCCATTCTTAGATGTTGCGCAACAGACCTGGGATGGAAAGATGCAAAAAGATGTCCTGCTTTCCCTGAACCCCAGTCAAGACAGTCATCCCCTCACAACTGGTTTCCAGCTTTCTAGAGCACATGTAAGTAGTCGAGAGATATTGTTATGAAGGATTTGCCACAACGTGGCATAGATTTCTCTTCCAACCATATGAAATGAGGTGCCAAAATGGCATTCAGCGTGACATGAATGAGGCCCAGTGAAATGCTCTCTCCTGGAAAGCCTAAGGTACTTTTCTTTGATTAGACTCTTGAAACAGTTCTTCCATCTCTTCAGTTCACTAGAAATGGACTTCTGGGTCATGCATACCAGCTCATCTGCACAGGCGAAAGTTGTGGTTACCCTCCTCCATTCTATTAGAGTCACAGTCTATGCGTGACATTTTGTGAAGTTGTTTCAAAGGCATTCTTTGTAGACATCTTTGTCAAGGTTGGGCACCTATAAAGCATTGCGTGGCTCTCGAGACTTTTGTGCAGGTTGTGTTGGGTCAACAGTGGCAGACAAGAGTAGATTGGAATATGCAAAAGCAGATGGTTTTCCACATCTGATACAAAAAAAAAACATACTTAGGGCATAAAATGTGTATGTTTGTTGCATGCAAGATGAAGCTAAAAGACTTCCTTAGGTCAGGAAAACTGCAAATGAAACAAAAGTGGAGATATTGGCAATCTTCACGTGTTGAATAACATGAAACCAATGGATTCGTGATTAATACTTACATAGAATGAATGTAACCTGATTTCTACATCCCTTGTCCTCTACGAGCCAGTCAGTTCCAATCTTTTATGCTCTCTAATTCCCTTCCCTTCCCAGAAGGCGGGAAAGTGGCTGTTGCTGGATGGGAGAGGGAGCAAGGGATTGTGAGAGTGACTGGGAAACTGTCACAAAAAATGACAGCAGCAGCCCAGCTATGCAGCAGCAGCAGCCAATAACACTGAAGGAGCCACAACTTTCCCAAATATCATTCCCTTGGGAATCATAGGTCTAAGATTTTGGATGCATTCTGTAATTTAACCTATTTGAGGTACCTTGGTGCATAAACTGTTGCTCCATTGTACTTCAACTCCAGGAGTCATATATCAAAACATTTGGAAGACATTAAGCTGGAGAAATTGTAATGATTGTATATACAACCTCCAACCAGTAGATGGCAATGTTCAATGTCCTTGTGGCTTAGCCCCGCTCCTCTCTTTCTTTTTATTGCAGAAATTCCTAAAAAGTGCTATGTATGAATTTTTTTATGGGGTGGGAGGACCGGGACAACATGTGAATAGTGTTTTCGTAAAATAGAAAATTTTCCAAATAGTTTTTTCTTCTATTTTCTAGAAAAAAATTAAATATTTTTTTTATGAAATAGAAAATAGTGATGAAAGAGTCCATGATGTGTATTTGTCAAGGTACAAATGGGATGCTGAATTGCAATGAACACAAGGAGCCACCAAATCAGGAACAAGCAAGGACCAAAAGCAAAGAGATTAATGTTGAGATCAGGCTAGGTCAGCACTTTTTAAATTTGACCACTTTAAGATGTGTGGGGTTCAACTCCCAGAATTCCACATTGATTGGGCAATTCTGAGAGCTGAAGTCCACATATTTAAAAATGGCCTAGATCAATGGTGAAGATCTTCCAACCTAAGGGAGTGAGTCATAGACACTTACTTTCTTCTAACCTTGAATTTGATGTTCTACCAGGCTTCCTCTGAATTTGAAATGTTGAATCTGTCACTTGATACATTTCTATCTGTATCTACTGCCTAAAATACCTGTACTTTCACACCTGCATACACAGAATGTACAAGCACTCCTAAAAGTGTTTGTACGGTGTGTTTCAAGCTTCTCCATTTTGCAGCCCATTCTGTCAGATCAAGGCAAAGGATCCTCCATCGTCCTTTCTACATTTTTAAGCTGGAACAAAAGAATAAATGGGATCCTTGTCTGCAATCCATGGCAGGTTTCCCTTCCCTTTCCCCTTCCCTCTCCCTCTCTCGCTTTCACACGGAATGAGCTGCAGGTGTTTTACTACAACACAAAAGTTAACAAGGCTAGAGGTGTTGGCCAACAGCCAGGAGAAGAAAATTGCCCAGAAGAGCAAATGATGAGAAAATGACAAGAATTGTCCCATGCTGAGTTTTTGTACCTTTGTGACTCCCCAAACGAATGCATCGGTCAGTAATCAAAGGTTTACAAAGTCCTTTGGCTTCTTGGCTTCTGAATCCAAATGCAAAGACCATCTGCCCGGATGTTGTTGTCTTTGGAGAGCTATCAACCATATCCTGATCTCAGTTACGCCACTGTAAGCCCGTAACTTTGTCCCAGAGAAAATCAAAAGGACTTACTCTTTTGGGCCACGCATCAGGGCAACCAACTGGTGAAAATCTAAATTTGTACCCCCGCCCCTCTCCTGCAAGCGTATGTTTCTCTCGCCAGAGTAAAATTGGTGCCCCATTTCCTCCCTTTTTTTAGCCATGTTGTCATGGTAATTGTCTTCCCTTCTCCAGAGCTGGTATGAAATCTCTGGGTTATTCTCTCCCCATTTATCTGCCCACCTCAATCAAAGACGGAGTTCAATGAAAGTGCAAGACACAAAGGCAAGGCGGCGGGGCTACTCAGCTCGGCCTTCTGCTCTAATTCCATTTGGAGGTCAAAGTCTTCCTCGGCCAAGCCCATCCTCGGATGTCCCAATAAAACCAGGCTTTGTCTAGCACTTGCAATGTTGACGAGGAGGGAGTGGTAAAAGGGGTGGGCTGCTTCTCTTTATTGCTTTGAAAACAAGGCCGGCTTATGGTGGTGGTGGTGGGGGAAACGTGTATTATTGAACAATTAAAATGATATTTTGCAAGAGAAGCAGGTGATCCGCTTTTGAGGATTCTGAGGAAGGAAGTCTTCGGGAACAAAGAAAGCAGAACATCTGCACTCAGGTGGCAGGTCCAAATGTAACAAGAGTGGGGACTAAAATTAGGAGAAGCCTGCTCAGATAGTTCACGCTGGATTATAGAGATAGGCAGACAGAGAATCAGAGTATGAGTCCGGGGAAGGAAGTAATGGCTATCCACTCTGGATTGCTTTGAATTATGGCAGTCTACTCAAGTGGACTCTGCTTCAGCGCAAATAAACCCTGGCAAATAAACAGAGTTGGAAGGGACTTTGGAGGTCTTCTAGTCCAACCCCCTGCTCAAGCAGGAGATACTATTTCAAACAAGTGGCTGTCCAACCTCTTCTTAAAAGCCTCCAGTGACGGAGCCCCCACAACTTCTGAAGGCAAGCCGTCCCACTGGTTGATAGTTCTCACTGTCAGGAAATTTCTCCTTGATTCCAGGTTGCTTCTCTCCTTGATTAGTTTCCATCCATTGTTCTTTGTCTTGTCTTCCGGTGCTTTGGAAAGTAAGTTGACCTTTTCTTCTTTGTGGCAGCCCCTCAAATACTGGAACCCTGTTATCGTGTCACCCCTAGAACTTCCTTTCTCTAGACTGACCATACCCAATGCTTCATATGTTTTAGTCTTTAATTATCTTAGTTGCTCTACTAGTGATTGTAGGCTTTAACATCTGAAGGTTCAAGGTGGTGAAGGCTTTTTTGGGGGGGGAGGAGGGTGTGTTATGTCATAATATTGATGGCTTCTTAAAAGCAAGCAAAATCCACATTCTCTTCGGTATGTACGCACCAGAGAAAGGGGCCTCTCATTTCCTTCCGACAAGGGAATGTAAGCTGATCTTGGCCACAGAATCCTTTGCTCAGCAATTTGGGGCTTGTTTTCATTGGCCAGTCCTGAAAGCAGTTTTTGGATGCTGTATCTTTGCCAACAGAAAGGCTCCCTTTAGGTCGCTCAGACTCTTGGTTCTGCAGGAGAGACGGGACATGCGTGGAAGGCGGCCCCTCAAATTGGACCTGAGGAAAGCCAGGCTCCGATATTGTTCAAACAGTTTACAGAAAAGGGAAGCATTCAGGGATGGGCAGTACATTTTGCCAAAGGGCCGTGCGAGAAACTGGGATAGTGGTGGACGGCTTGAACCTATAGGCTTGCGAAGGGGCAACAGGGACACGTGCATGCAAATTGAAAAATAAAGCAGTCTCCTTCAAAATGAATGCAATGCAGTTGTGTTGTGTGTATGGCGCAGACTGATTTACATTTGATTTCTAATTTCTGACTGACCTCACACAGCCAAAGGGCCAGATGTGGCCGAGGTGGGGGGGGGTGTAAAATGCCCATGTCTGGTTTACAAGAAACTGAGCAGGATTGCTACCTTTGTGGATTCTTCTGTTGAGGTCCTATTGGTCGTGCCATCTCCTGTATCTTCTCAGAACAGCTAGATCTCTCCTGAATGCAAGTCATGGAGGCAATTCATGAATGACAGATGTAGACGAGACACCATATTTGAATAGCAGAGCAAGCCTAATTAAAATACCAACTGGAGATTTGGATTTCCTTCTTTAACGCCTCCAGCTGGAGGAATTCTGGGAGTGGAAGTCTGCACATCTAAAAATGGCCAAGTTTGAAAAACACTACTCTAGAGCAGGGGGCCTTCAACCTTGGCAACTTTAAGACTTGTGGACTTCAACTCCCAGCTTTGCTGGCTGAGGAATTCTGGGAGTTGAAGTCCACAAATCTTAAAGTTGCCAAGGTTGAGGACCCCTGCTCTAGAGGAATCCCACCTAAGTTTGGTAGACTTAAACTTTCAGCTTCCACTCACACGCGTTAACCTTTTCCTACAGATTATCTATATATCTGCATATGTATACATTTCAAATATTTTGTTCTACTTTTCGGTGAATAAGGCCGCCTGCGTAATATATAGGTGATTTATTTAAGATGTACAACAGCAAATCATTTTCAAAGAAAGCCATCTCAGTAAGTCATAATTTTGGCACCTACATGAAATAAACTTCCCCCTTTTGTGCTGATTTTTCATTAAAAAAAAAAGAAAATAAACCCTCTTTGTTGAATTGTAACCGATCTTCCGTTGTTAATGAATCAGATTATTGAAGTAAACCTCAGTAAATCCCTAACTGTAAAAAGCTTATTTATCATGAAATCCCAATAAGCTCTGGGGGTTTTGTGCCATCCACACACACAGTAACAATATGAATGCCATGTGTTTTTCTAAACATATCTTCAGATTTTCCTGGAGCATTTAAAATAAAATTTATGTATATTTCCCCCCTCCAGGATCAACATAATGATCTCCATCGCTCCTTTGAGGCAATTAAAATAGGAACTTTGACATTTAAGATATTATTCTCCTCCTTCATTAAACAATTATAAATAATAGCAATAATTAGCAAATTTGTGCTATTCATTCTCCTGAGGAGTAAACCTTTCAGGTTAATAATTGGAGCTCTTAAGGCTCACCTTTTAATCAAAGGATTGACTGCTTTAAAGAAAACTGAAGCCGCTGGTTTGCCTACAGATGATGGATAATTAAGAAAGTCTGAGCCAGTCTAAACACAAATGGACAGTTGAGAAGACTTACAGGGCTAAAGGAACATTTTCCCATAACTTGGTCTGTTTGTCTTCGGCCTATTTAGAGGCAGGGAATTTTCCAAATTCAATATAACTTGGGATGGAGAGAATATACAATTCTGAGCTCTACGCTGGACCATTTCCCCAAGAAATTTGATCATACCAAAGGGCCGTTTAAACCAGTCCAATTTAAGTGACTCATAATTCATTTGATCTATTGATCTGGGCAGGATGAATCTTCTCCACATCCAGGCCCCACAGGGTTAAATAATAACAATTAAGTTGATTGTCCTGGTGGCACTGAACAGCTTTTGCATCCCTGAAACCCAGCATTTTCCTCAGCCATTGGGGTGAAGCTGGGCTGTTGGTTTTTAATACAGGTCGTTGTTGACTTGTTCTTTAGTGACCGTTCAGAGTTACGGAACTGAAAAAGGGACTTGTGACCATTTTTCACACTTATGACCATTGCAGCATCTCCATGATCATGTGATCAAAATTCAAACGCTTAACATATTTATGACAATTGCAGCATCCCGGTGTGTGTGTGTGTGTGTGTGTGTGTCACATGATCCCCTTCTGCAACCTTCTGACGAGCGAAGTCAATGGGAAAGCTGGATTCACTTAACAACCGTGTTACTACCTTAACAGCTGCAGTGATTCACTTAGCAACGGTAGCCAGAAAGGCTGTAAAATGGAGCAAAACTCACTTAACAAATGTCTCGCTTAGCAACAGAAATGTTGGGTTCCATTGTGGTCGTAAGCACAACACAAGTCATACGATATTTGTGTTATAAGTATGACTACTTGTAATACAAAGAGACTTCCCCATCTTGTACTGCATCTTATTAAGCATTACTTGAAAAAAAATAAGAATTTAGCTACACTTTGCGTAGCATTTTTTTGCAGTTCATTTTGCAAAGTATTCTTTGACTTGGCTTCTGGAATACCAAGCATTTATTTTAGTTCCTCCTCCTCCTCCTCCTCCTCCTCCTCCTCCTCCTCCTCCTCCTCCTCCTCAAAATGCCAGTAGTTCTAAACTTTTGGATGGTATCCCTGTCATGTTCCTTCACATGACCAGGCAGAAAACAGCTTCTTTCAGAACTTAATCTTCTTTTGAGTGGTGAAAAGGAACACTGAACTGTTGTGTTTGGAAGTAACCTGAGACAGCTACTTCTTCGGCTCATTGCTGGATGCACGGCACCAAGAAGGAGTTGAAATTACCGTATTTATCGGCGTATAACACGCACTTTTTCTTCCTGAAAATAGGGGGCAAATGATGTGTGCGTGTTATACGCCGATATAATGTTAATGACCCATAGTTATTTATTTGAAATTTAAGTTTTTCCCCTGAAATTTCCTTTTTAAAATGAGGTGCGTGTTATACGCCGGTGCGTGTTATACGCCGATAAATACGGGTATTTTCGTTTCTCTCCCAGCTAGAAATTGGGAATGGTTAGTCTAGTGAAAAGTAGAACCAGGTGTGACATGATAGCAACGTTCCCTTATTTGAGGGGCTGCCACAAAGAAGAGGGGTGTGTGTGTCAACCTATTCTCCAGAGCACCTGAAGGCAGAAGAAGAAATAACAGATGGAAACTAATCAAGGAGAAAACCAACCTAGAACTAAGGAGAAATTTCCTGACAGTGAAAACAATTAATCAGTGGAACGACTTGCCTCCAAAAAATTGTGGGTGCTCCAAGATTGGAGTTTTTTAAAAAGAGACTGGACCACCATTTGTCTGAAGTGGCATAGGGTCTCCTCCTTGGGCAAGATGTTGGACTAGAAGATTAGATAGACTTCCAATTCTATTATTCTACGTCACATTCTATGTCTATGATCCAACTGCCTCTTGAAAGCTGATGTCTACTAGATAGGACCTACAGTATGTCTGGATGCCTACGTCACGAGGACTTGCCAGGGTAATATGAAATTTCCTGATGCCAACAAATGCTATTCTGCTTATATGTAAAAACAGTGGAAAGACCATTCTGGAATTTCCTCAGAAATTCTAATTTGGGTTGAAGGAGAGGTTTAAACTTTGTTCCTCAAAACCATCTTTCTAGTGCTCAGCTTCTTGTTCTACTATTGAAGTACGGCTGCTTTTAGATAGTTTCCCCCCCCCCCACCCCTAGCATTCAGTCAGAATATGCCTTATTGAAACTTAAATCATTTTCTTATTTATTTATTTATTTATTTATTTTATTGAATTTGTATACTGCCCTATTCCCGTAGGACTCAGGGCGGTTTACAGGGCAGTTAAAACCATGAAATACAAAAAATTAAAATCAATTAAAACAATTAAATTACCGTATATACTTGAGTATAAGCCGAATTTTTCAGCCCACTTTTTGGGCTGAAAAATTCCACTTCGGCTTATACTCCAGTCAACAAAAAAACTTACCGAGGACTTGTGCGCGGCCGAGGCTTTGGTGCTTCCGGGATCGCGCGCACCTCTCCCAAGCCACCGCCGTCCGGAGACCTGCCGAAGTTTGGGGAGGTTTGGGGAGGTGCGCGCGCACCTCCCCAAACCTCCCCAAACTTCGGCAGGTCTCCGGACGGCGGCGGCTTGGGAGAGGTGCGCGCGATCCTGGAAGCACCGAAGCCTCGGCCGCGCGCAAGTCCTCGGTAAGCTCCGGGCAGTCACTTGCTTTGCGTCTCCTGAGGGAAGGGGGGGCGACTGGAGCGGGCGTGTTTCCTCGCCTGCTGGGCGCCGCGATTTGCCCGGGGAACGCGCGGGCCCCGAATGGCACCGTGGAGCGAGGAAGCGGACAGCCAGGGCTTCCCCGAGAGCCGCGGCCACACAGGGTATTCCTGTGTATTCAGGCTTGCAAAATGGCGGATCGAGCCTCTGCTGGCGGCAGAGGCTTGCAGAGCGCGGATCCAGCCTCCGCCGGCGGCGGAGGCTTGCAGAACGGCGGATCGGCTTATACTCGAGTCAATAACTTTTTCCAGTTTTTGGGGGTGAAATTGGGGGTCTCGGCTTATACTCGAGTCGGCTTATACTCAAGTATATACGGTAAATTCAAGCCCCAAGAGTAAATCTAAAACCCAGTTAAATTAACAACCCCACAGTCTGGACCAAACAGATCAAAGAGCCCAGTACTCATAAACAAACAAAGAAACAAACAAATAGATAGATAAATAAATAAATAAATAATACAGGTGTGGTAGCACCTTTTCATTTCTTTGAAGAGGGCTGCCTTATGAGTGGCAGTTCAATCTTCTCTCACAGCTAGACTTTGTTACATCTTTTAATCCCTCTTCCCAAGATCATCCCTGATCTTTCTGGGTGATTCTTTTCGGAACACATTCCAAGATTGAGATACTGCCATTGGAGTGAAGTCCGCCCAAACAGAAGAAAGTGGAAATTCTTGCTTACTGTGATTCATAAAATACATTTTTAAAAATGTATTCAGTTTGGATGCAATCCAGCTCTGAATCTCTCTTGATGTAGCCCAAAATTGCATTTGTCCTTTTGTTAGCCACATCACGCTGCTGATTTATATTTATACTTAGTTTTTAATCAACTTCTATTCCAAGGCCTTTTCTATTCTTGTGCTTTTGATTTCTGCCTTCTCACAGAAGAGCATTGCACTGTCAGCTTTTTAAAATCCATGCTGTTTATTTTTCAGCTTGTTTCTTTAGCTTACCAAGCATGGCCTCCACTGTTTCATCAAAATAATAATAAAAATATTGTTTTTTGAGTTTATTATTATTATTATTGAGTTTACCACGCTACTGATTCTCTCAGTAGCAGTGACAATTCTTAAAGAAGTCTGGAATTCAAGATTTCTTCTATAAAAATAAGTCCTTTCTCCCTATCATTCTAAGCTTTTGACAGTTAGCAATGAGGGTGTGTGATGATGATTCCATAGATATTGCACTTGGACATTTAAAAGAGTTTGATCAAGTTCCTCCTGAAAGTTGTGAGTAAACTTGGCATGAGATAAAAGGGCAGATGCAAAGTTCTGGCTTTGCAATTAAAGAGGTAAAGAATCTTTTCAGCAGAGGAATGCAAAAACTGGCGAGATTCTGTATTAAGAGGCTGGCTGCTTTTTAGTTTCATCATTAACAAGCTAGAGTGAGAAAAACAACAAGGAAATGGTCAGGTTTGCTCAGGACATCAAATTGAGGATCGTTGAAACAAAAAGGATTGGAAGGAATCCCATAGTGAACTCATCCACTTAGTTAAAGGTCAGTGAAATGGAATGTGTGATTCAACGAAAGTGTGAAGTGATTCAACCACAAACAAACAAATAGATAGATGGAGGCTTGGCTTCAGATATATATCAAACTGGCAGTTTTTGTCCATGAAAATGATCTTGGGTTCATGTTAGAGACCCCATAACCTTCTTCAAAGTGGCAAGTAGGTTTAATCCATCTTTTTCCATTTGCTTTCTTACTCCTAACCGGATTCAGCCGGTTTGCACCACTTTGGCAGAACTGGTAGCTAATTTTTTGTTGCCCAGCCTCAGAACGGACTTCCGGAAGTGGCATCCACACAGAGAACTGGTTGTTCACATATTTGAATCCCACCACTGAGCCAAACCACTAGGTGGCAATGAAATGGCACGGACTTGCACACTTTGTGGCCTTCAAAGGATACACAACCACACCTTTGTGCTGAAAGTTGGGGGGAAATGCAGACTAGTTGAGCAGCTATAGGCTGCCTCGTGTCCATCTGCCTTTTCCCCAGTGTCTAATTTGACCAGGGTTATTTTTGTACCCATTTCAGATGATACACAGGGACCTGTTTTTAGGCAATGCAATTTGCATGCTCCCCAACTGAAACAGAGAAAATTTAAACAATGTTAGCATGCATTGGGTGGTAAAGGTATGGTTACAGTTCGGAAGATATGAACAAACCCATACCAAATTGATGATTCAAAATATGAAACATTTGGTCAAAAATTCCAGGAAGTTATTAAAGGGATCAGAATGTTGGGTTAGGGGTTGTTTTAAAGAAAAATTGTTTTCTTGCAGACATTTCATTACCAAACTAGGTAACATCATCAATGCTAAAAGTGAGTGGAGTTTGCAGGGACGAGGAGGAGGAGGGGAAGGGGAAGGATGTTGTTGATGATGATAATGAGCCTTGGTGGAACAGTGGGCTAATGCCTCCTTAAGTAACACCAGCTGCCTGCAATTAGTGCAGGTTCGAGTCCCACCAGGCTCAAGGTTGACTCAGCCTTCCATCCTTCCCAGGTAGGTAAAATG
This sequence comes from Vipera berus, assembly GCF_964194415.1. NCBI lineage: Eukaryota > Metazoa > Chordata > Lepidosauria > Squamata > Viperidae > Vipera > Vipera berus. The sequence continues at coordinate 3,962,436 of NC_138211.1, read as the reverse complement.
AGGACCCAGATTGTTGGGGGCAATTAAGCTGACTTTGTAATAATGCCGCTTGGGGGGTGTGTGTGAAAGCCCTAATAAGCAGGCATATACATAGAATGAAGGCTACTGCTAAGCTTGTAAGCCGCCCTGAGTCTTCGGAGAAGGGCGGGATATAAATGGAATTAAAATAAAAAATAAAATAATAATTATAATAAAGTTGGAAGGGACCTTGGAGGTCATCTAGTCCAACCCCCTGCTCAGGCAGGAAACCCTATACCATTCCATTTCAGACAAATGGCTGTCCTGTCTCTTCTTAAAAACTTCCAGTGTTGAAGGAAGAGAAGGAGGAGAACTGTGTGGTTCTTGTTGTTCTCTGAGCTTGGTTGTTTTCTTGCAGACATTTCATTACCCAACTAATGCTAAAAGGGAGAGGGGTTTGCAGGGAGGAGGAGGAGGAGGACTGTGGGGGTCCTTGCTGCTCTCTGAGCTGGGTTGTTTTCCTGCAGACGTTTCATTACCCAAACTGGGTAACATCATTAGTGCTCCTTATGATGTTACCTAGTTTGGGTAATGAATCATCTGCAAGAAAACAAGCAAACTTAAAGAGCACCAAGGACCCCTCACATTGTTGGGTTTTTTATGGTTATTTGCTGGGTTTTACAACTCAGAAGGGCATCCTCTGGGGCTTGATGCAGACCTTTGTCAAGGGGTCCTTGGGCTGGACCCGGAACACTTGAGACTTTGTGTTTTTCAGGCTGAAGTGGAGGATTTAGGTCAAGCCAATAGAGTTTCTGTTGACCCCCTTGTCTGGGTGGGCCATTCCTGCCAACTTGAAAACACCCCCGTGTATGTGTGCAGATGATGGATTAGCTGCCATTATTTGCCAAGAAGATTATAAAGAGGAGAGGAAATGTCACGGGCACAGATAAATGGCCATGTCAATATTTGGGGCCAGGGCTGGAAGAAAGGAGGAAAGTGATTCCAAATGACCTTAGATCCAATGAGAGTTGTTTCCCCCCCCCAACTCCTTTTGCAAGTTACCAATGCAGCTGTCGAGGGTCTGAATGCTGGAGGGGCCAACGTGGTTGCTAAGACATCCCAAGGTGGTGGATTTGGCTTTCGTTTTTAATTCAATAAGGTTGTCGGCACTTATAGCCCCCTTTAAGCTCTCCCCAGTAAAAGAATTCCTGGGTCAGATAGTAGACTGTCGGCAAATACAGAAATACACACAACACAGAGTATTTCAATAGCAATGCATTTTCCCTCTTGAACTCACGGGGTGACCTTATCCTAAGAGGCACCGCCTTTTAAGGGAGGCTTTTCAGTCTCCATTGTGTCTTTTTCTTTAAGCAGCTCAGAACATTTATTTATTTATTTATTTTGCAAGAATGGGAACATTCAGCAATATATTCTTGCCCTACCAGGTGTTCCTTAGCTCACAAGGTGGCCCTAAAATCCAGCCACCTCGAATTCAGTCTTCTGACTCATATCCTAATATTGAATGCTATCACAGCCACTTTCTTGGCTGGGACTGCTCTTTCAAGATGCTTCTGTTATGACCTTCAAAAGCATATTTTAGAATATGATGCATAACTCTAACTACACTCCTGTTCCTAAAGGTTGGGCCAACTAAATCTGACTTACTTAATGGTTATCCAGCTATTCAGTTTGGGTTGAAGTGGAATTTGGCTCAGGATTTCCCCACCCAGCAATTTTTCGCCAAGGCTGTGATAATCTAACATTGCACCTATTTTTCTCTCCTTCCAGATGAATGGGAACCTAGGGGAGCTCTCTTTCTGGTGAATATTATGAGAATATGATGTCATAGAGGAAAACAAATTGGATGGTCCTGTTTTCAACCCAGCAAGGTCCATGTCTGGCTAGCCACCTGTCAGGTGCGAAGAATTGGGACTACACATAGAATTATAGGTAAGATGATTTATTGGTCATTTCTATAGGCAACAATCTAGTGAACTAATGCACTAAATTGGGGCTAGATAAGAGTCAACTGAATTCAAGAGGGCTTGGACTTAGGCTGTTTGTGTAATGATTTTGTGTAATGATTCTACTTATCTGACTCCACCCCTAGACTTTGCCTTGTCCTCTGTATGTCCCTTCTTTCAAGTTATCAAGTGAGCCATTGCTGCATCTCCTCTTTCTTCTCACCCAAGAAGATCTTAGCAATAGTGCGCATTAATAGCCTTCGGATACCCTACAGCAGGGGTCTTCAAACTTGGTCCTTTTATGACTTGTGGACTTCAACTCCCAGAATTCCTCAGCCAGGCATGCTGGCTGAGGAATTCTGGGAGTTGAAATCCACAAGTCATAAAAGGGCTAGGTTTGAAGACCCCTGCCCTACAGTGCTATTAGAATTCCAAGTCAAGTCTGTTGCTCCATCCCATGAAATTCCATGCAGAAAAGTAGAGGGCAGTAAGAGATGTTATTCCTGCTGTTACCAGGACATGGAGAACCACTGAACGATGGCATAGCTTGTCCTAGGCGTAACTACATTTCCGGAGGCAGAATTGGATCCTCATAACAGGCCTCAGACAGAATGCGTTGGTGGGATTGCCAAATTCCCTTCAGCACAGAAAGCACCGCAAATTACCTTGGTTTTTTTTTCTTTTCTTTTTTCTTAGAATTATCTCAAACCCAGCCATCCTTTCAGGTCATTAAATTGGCAAGGTAAACTCGAATCGTTGTTTCCAAGCAAACAATGGCTTCGCTGTCCTCTGTGCCAAGAATGGATGAGTTATAACATCCTCGTGAAAGCATGCTTTCAAACGGGTTGCTAGGCAGAGATGGACCCGGAGTTGTAGCCCCCAATTTAGGGACACACCTGTAGAAGGCCAAAGACCAGCAATCTGCTTGGATAAAGGAGACTTGATACAATTCCAGCAATGCCGAGCAAGTCATCTCAAAAAGTGGCATGTTAGTTAGATCTGTTTGCTCCTCTTTGAGGAGACTATTATCCTTTGCCTTCTGTTTTTGCACCCCGTGAAGTTGACCTGCTCTATTAAGAGTTTTAACATTTCATATTGGAACTGAAGTTACAGCAACTTCAAGCTCTGGGCCATTGGCTTCAATGGGCAATAAAATGGCAAAAAGTGACGCTTACATATTGATACTCTTCTTTCTACGCATATATCTATTGTGTTGTATTTTATTCTTTTGTTATTTGCATTATCTTGGTTTGTGTTCAATACGATACGATACGATACAATACAATGCAATACAATACAGTACAATATAAAGGCAAGACAAGGAACAATGGATGGAAACTAATCAAGGAGAGAAGCAACCTAGAGCTAATGAGAAATTTCTCGACAATTAACAATAACACCTTTCATCCCTAATGTGTTTCAGAGAATCCATAAATTTACTTTTCTTTTTCCACACGTTCTGCCTTGGAATTCTAATTCTCCTCGATTTGCCCCCCACCCTCAATTTATTTCTACCTTTCATCATCTTTTCAGGGCCCTTTCTGCCCTCTGAGCTTGGTTGTTTTCTAGTTTTATTGGCAAACCAGCATCATCAGTGCTAGAAAAGAATGGCGTTTGTGGACAAGTGGAGGAGGAGGACAACGACTGTGGGGTCCTTGGTGCTCTCTGAGCTTGGTTATTTTCTTATAGATGTTTCATTGCCAAACCAGCATCATCGGTGCTAGAAAGGAATGGCGTTTGTGGAGAAGAGGAGGAGGAGGAGGAGGACGACTGTGGGGTCCTTGGTGCTCTCTGAGCTTGGTTATTTTCTTCTTTCATTGCCAAATTCTATAACCTCATCACTGCATCTTTCTTTGCATGCAAGAGAAGTAAAGAAACTTTCTCCTGGCTTTAAAGTAGAACCTATCCACCCATTTTTGGCAACAGGTTGCTTTTTATAAACATTTACTGGCATGAGATTTTATTACTTTCTTCTTTAAAAAAAACCAAACAAAAATTGAATCATTCGTGACCTTCTACCCATATGAGTCAAGCACGGCTCCTGGGTTAATCACCCAATTAGTCTACATAACTTTTCTTTCTTTCTTCAGGAAATGATTCAGGCCATCTCCTTCTCCATTCTCCCCCCCCTCCCTTTTACCCAGGAAGAAGGCAAGAAAAGGGCTCATTTTTCCCTCTGACAATCTGCCCGTGGATTTCATTTTACAACCTCATCTAGGAAGCATGAGTCATCATCGCTTGCTTGCGTTCACTTTGGAGCAACGTGACCACATTCCAAAGTGTGCAGTGAGTGTTGGGAGAGGCACAACTGAAGAGACAAATGTCTGTGTCCAGTTGGGGGAAACCGAGGGAGCGTGGCTACTCAACCTCCGTTGTGTGTGCCGACACTATCACTTCGTCAGAAGGAAGAGGGAAAAGAGAAAGGACTAACATGGAGAGGTAATCCTGGAAGGGACTTTGGAGGTCTTCTAGTCCAACCCACTGCTCAAGCAGGAGACCTTATACCATTTCAGACAAGTGGCTGTCCAGTCTTTTCTTAAAAACCTCCAGTGACGGAGCAGCCACAACTTCTGGAGGCAAGTCGTTCTACTATTTAATTGTTCTGACTGTCAGGAAATTTCTCTTTAGTTCTAGGTTGCTTCTCTCCTTGATTGTTTCCATCCATTGTTTCTTGTCTTGCCTTCTGGTGCTTTAGAAAATAGGTTGACCCCCTCTTCTTTGGGGCAGCCTCTCAACTACTGGAATCCTGCTATCATGTCACCCCAAGGTCTTCCGATCTTCTCCTATCATAGTTTTTTGAACTACTGATAGCGTGGTTGGTGGTATTACCTTGGGTGTGAGAAGCTTGGTATGCCCTCTCTGTGGAGTTCACATCGAAAAAGAAAATGGTTGGGATTTGTGATGGGACCTATGTTTTGGGTCTGCCCCAGCCATTCAAAAGCGCTAGAACAGGGCTCTTCAAACTTGGCAACTTTAAAACTTATGGACTTCAACTTCCAGAATTCCTCAGCCAGCCGTGTAGCACTGGTTTCATTAGAAAATAGTTGATACATCTTTAAATAGTGCAACACCCAATTTTCCCAGCTTGGGCTTTATTTGGGCCAGTCACCAGGAGACTAGTCCTAGTTCTAGTCCTGCCTTAGACATGAAAGCCAGCCTGATGAGTTTGGGCCAGTGAGTTCTAGTTCCTCCTTAGGAACAAAAACCAACTGGGTGACCTTTGGCCAAGCACCAGGAAATAGTGAGTTCTAATCTTGTCTTGGCCATGAAAGCCAGCTGGATGACTTTGGGTCAATCACCAGGAGATGGTGAGTTCAATTCCTGTCTTATGCATGAAAGCTAACTGGGTGACTTTTGGCCAATCACCAGGAGACAGTGAGTTCTAGTCCTGTCTTAGCCATGAAAGCGGGATGGGTGACTTTTGGCCAATCACCAGCAGGTGGTAAGTTCTAATCCCACTTAGCCATGAAAGCCAGCTGGATGACTTTGGGTCAATCATCAGGAGATGGTGAGTTCTAGTCCTGTCTTAGGTATTGAGTCAACTGGGTGGCTTTGGGCCAATCACTAGGAGTCGGTGAGTTCTAGCCTCACCTTAGGCACGAAAGCCAGCTGGGTGACTTTGGACCAATCCCTCTCTCTCTCAGCCCAACCCACCTCAAAGTGTTGTTGTAGTGGGGAAAAATAGGAGGAGGAAGGTCCACTAGACATGTCCCCTGCCTTGAGCTATTTATAAAAATCATAATAAAAGCAGGATAAAAATACACACATGCAAATGCATGCGTACACAAGCAGATACCGCCTTAGACTCCAGAGAGAAGAGTGGCATATTTCAGTCACATCTGTGAGCTGCAAGCTTCTTGATAGGGGTGGGTGTTGTAGTCGTTTTGCTTTGACAGATTTTATGAGAAAGTCCCACACCCACTTCATTCATGCTAACTAACTGTTTCACGAAGTCAGGTTCCGTGTTATGAATGAACAAGAGCGTGGTTTGGCTTGCCAATCAACTTGCCAATATGTTGCTCGCCCATCAGAAGGGAGTAGATCTTTCTTCTGTGCCCCACCCCCAAATAGGGAGCAACATCGATGATGATGATGGGTATTGATTGAAACCATAGTCTTTGAAAGTGAAAGCTGGGAAGGGGGGGGGTTGGGGGAGGAGGAGAAATTGCATCCACTGTTCCTTTAAAGTCCCAGCAAAGTTTCCCCCTGTCTTTGCGATGCGTCTCTGAGTCACGGCTTTTGGCAAATGTGGCAGGAAGTGAAACCACAGCCGGTTCTGGAAGAAATTTAAGGCAGCTGAATTGAGGTCTCGATAAATGTCTGTGGAGATTCTCCGTCATCCAGATCCTGGTTGTCCCAAAGGTGCTTTTTTCAGGAGGCAACTGGATTTTCTTGTTTTTCTTTGAAAATGTTTCCCTTCTCATCCAGGAAGCTCCTTCAGCTCTGGCTGGATGGTGGGGAATGAAAGGTTTTATATTATAATATAAATACATGTAAATGTATTTCTATTCTACTCTGCTCTGCTCTGCTCTGCTCTGCTCTGCTCTATTCCTATTCTATTCTATTCTATTCTATTCTATTCTATTCTATTCTATTCTATTCTATTCTATTCTATTCTATTCTATTCTATTCTATTCTATTCTATTCTATTCTATTCTATTCTATTCTATTCTTCCTTCCTTTCTTTTTTTCTCTTTCTCTCTTTTCTTTTTTTTCAGTCTAAATATTGCTTCTCAGTTTTTACTCTCTATTTAAAATGTTAATCAACTTTATATTAAAAAATATAAAGAGACAGGACATCCAAGAACCTACTGTATGGTAGCTTGTGATTCATCCATGAACCATATAACAAGGTCCACCATCAAACTAGTCAAGGAGAGAAGCAACCTAGAACTAAGGAGAAACTTCCTGACAGTGAGGACAATTGACCAGTGGAACAACCTGCCTCCAGAAGTGGTGAATGCTCCAACACTGGAAGTTTTTAAGAAGAGACTGGCCAGCCATTTGTCTGAAATGGTATAGGGTTTCCTGCCTGAGCAGGGGGTTGGACTAGATGACCTCCAAGGTCCCTTCCAACTTCTTCTTCTTCTTCTTCTTCTTCTTCTTCTTCTTCTTCTTCTTCTTCTTCTTCTTCTTCTTCTTCTTCTTCTTCTTCTTCTTCTTCTTCTTCTTCTTCTTCTTCTTCTTCTTCTTCTTCTTCTTATTATTATTATTATTATTATTATTATTATTATTATTATTATTATTATTATTATTATTATTATTATTTCCATGAGTTGCTTCTCCCCTCACCCCCAGGAATTCAGAGACAGGAAGGAAGAGCAAACCACAAATCATCTTGGCTTCATACAACCAATCAGTTTTTCAAAGTGATTTGATTTTCTTTTTTTAAAAAAAATCAGCTTGGGTTTTCTCCAACTTCAACTTCTTCCTGCCGAGCTTCCTTTATAGTTGCTTCCCCATAACCACAAGGTTGCCTTAAACCTGGACAGAGTTGTTTTCAATTGCTGGGAAAGTGAAACTCTTTTTTAAGAATGTCAAAACCGCCTGCAAGATCAAAGACCAAAGGGTCACTGTGGTCAAACTGGTGGCTTTTAGGAAGCCTATGGAAAGAGCAGGAAGGCAAGGCGTCTTCTCGTGCCCCTGGTTACGATACTCAACCCTTTCTCAATATGCCATCCTTCAGATGTGTTGGACAGCTCCCATCATCTTTAGCCAGTTGCTATCCAACTCAGTTAGCCGGATCTAGTTGGGAAAAGCTACGCTTCTCCAATTATTGACACTTCTTGAGCTTCATGTTCCTGGACAAGGTCATTTTTACCACTTGAATTAATCCTTTTGAACGTGTTTGCCTATTGTTTGGCTCGCTTGTCTGACATCTTTTCATTGCGAATACATGGACTGTATTTTGCTTTCTTTTCCAGGGCTGGGAGTAAAAACAGCAGACTTTGGCACAATCAGTAAGTAAAATTTATTTTTTCATCAGGGGTTACCAATGGAGATATATCCTAATTCTACCTGACCTGATAAGGGAGCAAGCAGATCCACTCAATTGACCCTCTTAGTGACTGGGGAGAATTTGAAAACCAACTATCTGGACTTCCTTTGGGTTGCCAGCACCAACTCCACCAAATGTTTTTGGTAAGGGATCTTACAAGACTAGAGGATGAGGCACTAAGCTAAGAGAACTAGGTATGTTTAGCCTAATGAATAGAACAGTACAGAATAACAGAACAGAATAACAGTGTTGGAAGGCACCTTGGAGGTCTTCTAGTCTAACCCCCTTCAGGAAACCCTAAACCATTCCAGACAAATGGTTGTCCAGTCTCTTCTTAAAAACTTCCAGTGTTGGACAACCCACAAGTTTTGGAGGCAGGTTGTTCCACTGATTAATTGTTCTCACTGTCAGGAAATTTCTCCTTAGTTCTAGGTTGCTTCTCTTCTTGGTTAGTTTCCATCCGTTGCTTCTTGTCCTGCCTTCAGGTGCTTTGGAGAATAGTACCTGAAGAGAAAGCCTAGGGGAGACAGGATAGCATCTTCCATGACTTGAAGGGCTGTCACATGGAAGAGGACATCAATTTATTCTCCATAGCACCTAGGGGTAGGACCGGACAGCCATTTGTCTGAAACGGTATAGGGTTTCCTGCCTGAACAGGGGGTTGGACTAAATGACCTCCAAAGTCCCTTCCAACTACTTCTTCTTCTTCTTCTTCTTCTTCTTCTTCTTCTTCTTCTTCTTCTTCTTCTTCTTCTTCTTCTTCTTCTTCTTCTTCTTCTTCTTCTTCTTCTTCTTCTTCTTATTATTATTATTATTATTATTATTATTATTATTATTATTATTATTATTATTATTATTATTATTATTATTATTATTATTATTATTCAGCTTGCCTGCAAGAGTTGTGGGTGCTCCATTGCTGGAGGTTTTCAAAAAAAGTTTGGACAATCATTTGTATGGGATTTTATAAGGACTCCTGCCTTGGGCTGAGGGTTGGACTAGGAGACCTCCAAGGTCCCTTCCAACCTTAGGATTCTATGAGCTGCTTATCTTTCTTTTTTATGTCTACATTTTATACCCCCTCTTTTTTTTCTTTTTGCTTGTTTTAAAATTTTCCTGGGGCAGCCGCTGTTTGACCTACAGTTGCACCATTCTTCCTTCCCTCATAATATTTGATACTTTGGTTTGGAAACCATGAATGAGAACTTAACATAAAAGGGAAAACAGAAGATATTGCTTTCCATGGGAATTTTCTTTTTTCCTCCTCCAGATCATTCCTCTTCACTCACTCGCTTAATTTCACTTTTCATTTCATGCAAAAGTTGGATTTAAGTTGGGCATATCAGTGTAAGTTGAACGTTAAGCCTCCGTCCCGCTTCCTTGTAGTGGCCTTGATGTTTCATAGAGAACCGCAGAAGCTAGAAATAGTGGAAAAAAGTCTTATTTGGTAAAAAGCAAAGATGCAAACGGGACTAGGAGTCAGTCTTAATACTGCTAAGATTTCACTCTTTTTGAGCCAAGTCCTGGGCACAAAATTTGAATTTGCCATGTATATTATATTCACATTATGTGACTGACTAGCGCCAATCATTTGTTGAAATTGGGGAGAAAGGAGAAGTCCATGGACAATTAATTACCTGTAGGAGTTGACAGGGTAGAGGAGGGATACTAAGTGCTCCCAGCAGCTTCCAGGGGATCTCTCCTCCCAAGAATCTGGTGGTTGACTGGTTTCTCTCCAGGATCTGTTTCCCTCACCTTCAGACCAATGTCTGCTCACATGTCACATTTCATAGTTGACATTTATCGCAATCTAAGTGGAGAAGGTTTGAAGGATGCCCTGAACATTTTCAGACTGTTCCCTATTTCACGTGTGGGAGGCCTTCCTTACCATTGTTTCCTTCCTCTTACTTGCTTCTTCCAGCTGGAAACAGACGGAGCTTTTGCTATGATACGGCACAGGCTCTTTTTTAAGGCTAAAGACTTATGAAGGCCTCTTGCATAGTAGAAAGACAGAATAAGAGGAGATTTTCCATTAGGAAACTCTTCAGAGCAAGAAGTATAGAAGATGACACAGAAAGAGAAAGGTTTAGGATCCAGGACAGAATTCCAAGCTCAAGCCAAGCCATGTCAACTGAAGATATAAATACAACTGTAAGGAGAATAGTTTCCTTCCTGGAAAAGATTTTTTTCCCCTGCTTCTGCTGGTGTACTAAACATGGCTTCTCGGGAGCTGAGGAAGTCCCTGGAGAGGAATCGTGGACAACTGAGGACATCCAAAGAATGAGCTTTCTAGGAATTGGTGACTAAGGGACAGCCATGTTTCCAGGAGATGTGTCTCCATCAGATTCTTGGCAGGGAGGGAAAGAGTTCTTCAGGAACTTTAAGAAAAGGATCTTCTCAAGGACCATTTTAGATTCTGAATCCAGGCTCACATCTGCTGGAAATTATCTAGATTTGAGAGGAAGAAACGTTGTGATAAAATGTCAGGGACTTCCCTGAGGTGGGCAGATTCCTTTGGCCTTTCAAAGACACGACTTGGAATGAGGATACATGTGGACCTCTTGTGAGCATGTTCAGGGCTTCGGTGGGCTTTGCAGTCTAATTTGAGTGGGGTGCTCTTCTCTGAGCTCTTGCGTTTGATGCTTTGCTCCCCACCCTTCTACGAACCGGTAAGAGATTTTCAACCCCAAAGACATTCTGCAAAGTTTGCTGGTCCCAGTCGATGGTGGGAAGCAAAATGGGCTCCGTGGAATCCTGTTAACTTGACTTTTGGGGTTGCGCCACGATTAGGAAACCTCCTGCTTTAAACGAAGTTGCAATCCAACGAGCATGAACGTTGAGTGCCTTTGGGAAGCACGGCAGAGTTTTCTGGGGGAAGATGGGTCCGTTTATTTCTCGAGCCGATTCTTGGCTGTGCGCGCACCCCCTGCAGCACACAAATACGTAGTGCCACCTTCCTCCTTGACTGCAAGGATAAATTAAGAATTCCTGACACACAATATTGCTCCAAAGGAGAAGGGGGAGAAACGCTGAAAGGAAGAAAAGGAACTTGGTGTGTGACTGAGCCCTGAAAGGAAATGTAAATTTCAGTCCCAGACTTACTTATTAAAAGAAAGAAAAGAATGGAACTCAACAACCCAACTGTTTATTCTTCTCTTAGCCCAGGCAGGGCTGTCTCTGAAGGGGTGGGACAAAGAGAGGAGAGGTTTGTCCCCAATGTCCATCGCTCGAGGTGGGGATGTGGGTTCCAACCTCTTTGATATTTTTTTACAGTAAAAGCACCCCCTCCTCATCTCAAAGGCCAACGTGACACCGTACAAAAGAAAAGGAAAAACCAGTTGCTTTTTTTTTTTGTCTTTTATTAACAGCAGCGTATTATGTCTCCAGCTGCTCTGGGCTGGGGCAAGAAAATTGGTTTTGCATTGGGGAAAATGTTGCGGGGAGAGAGAAGGAATGATTGAGCAGTGGGCTGGCAAACCTCAGCCAGACGATGCAGAGTCCCATCCAAAAGGCAACAGACAGAAAGCCAGACGCTTAAGGATGCGTTTATAAAAAAAAATTACATTTATGACATGCAAAATGTGATTCCCTTATGAAGATTGCCATATAATTTGGAAGAGATAGATGATAGATGGATAGACAGACAGACAGAGACACATAGGTATTACATAAATATATGTATCTATTCCAGTGTTTTGCACCCAAGAGATGCAAAACATGATCCCTTATGAAGATTGCCATATAATTTGGAATATCTAACTATCTGTCTGTCTATCTTTCTGTCTGTTTATTAATCAATCAATCAGATTATCTATCTATCTATCTATCTATCTATCTATCTATCTATCTATCTATCTATCTATCTATCTATCATCTATCATCAATCGAGAGACTGACAGAGACAGACAGATACACACATGAGTATATTACATGCTTATATATATCAATTCCAATTTTGCATTCAAGAGATGTAAAACATAACATTGCCATATAATTTGGAATATCTCTCTGTCTTGTCTGTCTGTCTGTCTGTCTGTCTGTCTATCTATCTATCTATCTATCTATCTATCTATCTATCTATCTATCTATCTATCTATCTATCTATCTATCTATCACCATCCAGCCACACATGCAAACACACACATACATACTGCGTACATACATGTGTCTACTCCAAATGAAAGCAACATATTAAAACACTTGGCTCCTTTCCTTCCCCCTCTTTGAAAAAACAGCCCAGTTCTTCTCTGAACATCTGTCTCTCCCTCTCCTTCCCTCCTTCTCTCTCTCTCTCTCTCTCTCTCTCTCTCTCTCTCTCTCTCTCTCTCTCTCTCTCTCTCTCTCTCTCAACTTGCTAACTTTGAAAGATGATACAGATAACAATTTGCTTTGCCGGTCGACGCATTAAAAACCAGGATTACTGCAAAGCATTGGTGTTCCTGTGCCGCAGCAGAGCGTGATCAGAATGCAAGATGGAATTCTGTATCAGCGAGCGAGGCGAAGACATGGTGCTGGCATCCCGACTTTCTGCAAGTCTCCTTAGCAACTTGTCTGACATCTTTTTAAAAATGTTGGCAAGGGCAGAGGGGGCTGTGTCCATGTGTGTGTGTGTATGTCTCTTTGTGTGTGTGTGTCTGTGTGCGCGCACATCCCTAAGGCCATCCCCCAAATTTCGCACGCAATAAAACATGCCTTTTCATTAAAAAAAATAGTTTATTTTCCACTGAATCTTTGTGTCCTGGGGTGCAATGAGGGGATTTAATTAGTTGGGGGGTGGTGGCAGAGGTGTTTCTCCCCACACCCCTTTGGAAATGTAGGAGGTGAGGACTCAGGACTTTTTCATGCAGAGAAACCCCTAGAGAACTGGGGATTTTGCCAGTTTCTTCCCAATTTGGCACAGAGATTCCCCACCTATTCCTCCCCCCCCCACTTTTTTTTCACTTCCCCTCCTTGAGGTGCTGAAACATCAGCGAAAGCCTGTTGTTTGTTAAACAATTTGAAAGGCGTTTGCTTGCAGGGTTTTCCCTTTAATTATTATTTTTAGACGAGAACTAGTAAAACAAAAGAAAGAG
>NC_138211.1:3826944-3944444 GCF_964194415.1 Vipera berus | reverse complement strand
GTATAAGATATAGAAGCAAAATACAAGGAAATCTCTTCTTTTTCCATGTTTATCTGAGCACCTCTCCAGGTTTCTCAAGATACTCTTCAGAGACAATGCTACCTTTGGAAAATAAGACGGCAGCATTGTTTTATTTCCTGTGAATGTATTGTGGGGAAAAGTGTGACTGTATTTTTAAAAAAAAAACCATATGCAGCTCAGTCTAACATTGAGACAAAGAAAATATTTGTTTAATGTATGATCTGTTGGAGAGAAGGCCATAAGATCTGTTTCCATCCATTCTTCCCTCCATTTATTTCTTTATTACTAAATTACTAAATCTTGTCCCCCCAAATCTTCCCTAAAGTGTTTCACTCTGGATGTTCAGACTACTACTCTCATCATTCACCAATGGTCATAAGTTGTACTCCAACACACTTGGGAATTCCAGCTTAGGAAGGGCTAAGGTCAAATGAACCAGTGCTTAAAATGGGATTTAGCTACCACACCAGCCATCAATGGCATGAACGAGTGTTGTCTACTTAAGCTGGGCCCTGCTCGTTGTGAATAATAAACGTATATATATTCCATGGAAGCAGTCCTGTTGTGAACTTGTGCTCATTTTGAAGGTCAGATTTAGGATGGGGAGAGTGAATGCTTTCTCAAGACAGGCTAGTAAGGTACAGGCAGTCCTTGACTCACGACCACAAAGGAGCCCAAAATTTATGTTGCTAAGTGAGACATTTGTCAATTGAGTTTTGCCCCATTTTATGACTTCCCGTGCCACATTTGCTGAGTGAATCACTGCAGTTGTTAAATTAGTGATGTGGTTGTTAAGTGAAGCTGGCTTCCTCCATTGACTTTGCTTGTCAGAAGGTCACAAAAGGGGATCCCATGATCCCATGCAATGGTCACAAATATGAGCCAGTTGTCAAGCATCCAAATGTAAATCACGTGACTATGGGGATGCTGCAATGGTCATAAGTGTGAAAAATTGTTATAAGTTACTTTTTTCCCAATGCTGTTGTAACTTTGAATGGTCACCAAGACCTTTGTAAGTCGAGAACTACCTGTATTACAGTCTCTGAAATTATGAGAGAAAGTTTTCCTCTTTCTCTCTCCCTCCCTCCCTCTCTCTTCCTCTCCCTTTCTCTCCTCCTCCCCTCTGTGTGTGTGTGTGTGTGTGTGTGTGTGTGTGTGTGTGTGTAAATCTCTGAAGTTAAAATATCTTTGTTTACTTGAGTGCTCTGTAGTGTTGGGGCACCAAGAGGAAGTAACTAGCATTAGGCTGACTTTGTCTGGGCAGAAAAACTAAACAAGATCACACTATTTTAGCACCTGGATAGAAGATTCTTGGTTAGTCCCAAGACTGTGGGCCATCAACAGTCTATCTATAGTAACACTATCCAACACTTCCTAGATAGTGTTAAATGAAGACAACAGAGGCAAACCAAATTTGTGATATTGCCACAAAAAATGAATGGGTGAGTTTATAAACAATCAGGAGTCAATCACAACTTGACAGACACTTTAACTTGGAAGAGGAGAGCCAAGAAGAGTGAAAGTTTATTTGACATTTGTTCTGAAAAAAAAAACTGCTTTCCCGTCCTGATTTTCTGAGTTCATCAAAGAAGCTGAAGTTGGTGTGCACCTGATCAGTCTTCTCCACAAAAGTGAGAAAAGCTCTATTTCTCTTTAAATACCTTAATTTTAAATAGCTTAATACCTTCCTTAATTTGCACCTGTACATACATATTAGCACAAGCAGATTTTATGTAGCTCAGTGTCTGGTTCTCTCTCTTGGTGACACACCTGCTCTTTTTCTTTGGTGATGGGTTTTTGTTTTTTTTGCATCTCCCCAGGTTAAAAACGCCTGTTAGAATATCTATGTACCAGTAGAGTAAAAGATTTCAATATTTTTACCACTGTTATCTAGCTTGTATGATGGTTTCAGGAATGGCTCTTTCACCTATAGATAGCAACATTGTCCCATTGCACAGAGAAGAATGAACTTCTGCCAAAGACTTAATTTTATGCCAATTCCATTGGTCTTCATTAAGGTTTTGCATTATAAATGAAAATAGAAGGGTTCTTTGGAATTATATTTTCAGTTTGTTATCCTGAAATTGATCTGGACTACCTATAAAACTCATGTTGCTAACAGTGTGCGGACCTTACATGAAGATGGGATCCTATGAGACTCTTTTGAATGAAAGGTTGGATACGAACTGATCTAAAAAGAAAATATCTAAGCAGTAACCAATCCATGTGCAGAAAACTTTTGGGGAACTGGTGAAGATACTGTATAGTGATAGATTGAAACAGTGCTTTAATTAGGGTAAAGGTTGGTCTGATTCATACTCTACAGTAAATCATATGGTTTGCTTGGTTGAGTTCGGGGTGTTGGGTGAATTCCACTGTACTTTGCCTGCCTTTGTTAATGGCTTAGCATGTCATTTTTATTGTTCCATAAATCATGAATAGAAAAGTGTGCAAGCAGTGTGTAGACGTAACTCATGCTACTCTTTCAACAACAGAAGATGAGAATAATTCCATGGGATCAAAAAAAAGTATTTCTAAAAAAAAAGTTCCCCTGCACATGCGTGCTAGTCATTTCCATCTCTAGGGGCCGGTGCTCATCTCCGTTTCAAAGCCGAAGAGCCAGCACTTGTCCAAGGACATCTCCATGGTCATGTGGCCGGCATGACTAGACGCCAAAGGCGCACGGAACGCTGTTACCTTTTCTACTTGTATTTTTACGTGCTTTCGAACTGGTAGGTTGGCAGGAGCTTGGACGAGTAACAGGCGCTGACTCTGCTACGCGGCACTCGGGATTGGACCCGCCAAACTGCCGATCTTCTGATCGACAAGCTCAGCGTCCTAACCCACTGAGCCACCGCGTCCCTGTAAAGTATTTCTACTCCACCTTTTTATTGGATCATATCTCATACTAAATCATAGCAGAATTTGCATAGGGTTGACTTAACATATTGTATAAGCTCAGTCTCTTTAGTTTGTCAACTAAGTATAAGGCAAAAATTCTCCAATGCATTTGCCAGGAGACCACGGCTGAACAAACTATAGCTTAACATGCTCTACGGTTTCAGTTTCTCCATAACTGGAAACTCAAAAATTAGAATATGAGCTTCTGTCTTAATGTAATTGATCGTAATCTGCCTTTGTAATCAAGAGTAATCAACGCTGACAGTTCAATCCACCCTGAATTTACGGGATTGTATTAAAAAGCCAACTTGCTGATTTCCTAATACTGATGACCTCCTTCAAAGAGGTGGATCAGAACCCCTGGAGAACATGTGGTTTCATTCACGAATTCCCATGTATCTAAAGTCCACTCCTGCCTAAAACATGGCTTCACTTGGGGTTTCAAATTAAACCATTTTTAAAATTCCTTAGGCGTTATAACAGCTTAGTGGTGTGGCCTTCCAGTTGTTGCTAGTCTGCAATTTAAGCAGTTCCCAATCAGCAAAGCCAATAGTGAGAAATGCTGGGGGATGTAGTTCAGCAACATGCAGAATGCCTGTGGTACCCTGTTGGGTTCAAGTTAGCTTACTCGTAGAATCCCAGAGCTGGAAGGATTTGTGGCTTCAGACCTACCGTCAGCTTTAATTTATCTGCTTCTTTATTTTATGATGTAGGGATTCTACTTGTCTTTATATTTTAATGGCATCATCTGCACCCGAGCTAACATTGGCCTAGGGTGGCATTAAAAAAATATTACATAGGTTACATATTGTAGTTATATAAAGTGACCTAAACAGTAAGCTTGGGCTGGAATGAAAGGAGGCTTTTAAACAAGCAATAATGGAAGGGGGAAAAAACAAAATACATCAGACCAAGTCATCACACTGGGTGTGTCATTGAGGGCTCTCATCCAGCATAAGGGGAGAGAGTGGAGAATTTCCCCTTATTGGCAGGTGAATTCTAGAGCAGACCAAGGAAGGCTGAAATACACTCATCTCCTGGCAAATATAGACACAATAAAGGAGAATATTTGAAGCTCAGGGTTGAGATGAGGGGTCCTTGATGCTCTCTCAGCTTGCTTGTTTTCCTGCAGTCATTTCATTAACCTAACTAGGTAACCTCATCAATGCTCTGGTAACTAGGTAACGTCATCAGAGCACTGAAGATGTTACTTAGTTTGGGTAATAAAAGGTCTGCAAGAAAACAAGCAAGCTCAGAGAGCACCAAGGACCCTTCAAATATAGACCCATTTGACCAATGTAGGGCGGGGTAGACCATTATCCTTGAGCTCACAATAACAATATTCTTGCAGAAACATCCCTCCCAGTTTCTCAGACATTTTCATCAGCTGTGAAAGAGGCTTCCATAGTACGACTTGCTACTTGGGTATTTGAGGATATCTTCTGAGCTTCTTTGGGAGACACCTTGGAGCTTCCTTCACAGGTGGAGGTGATCTGTTGAGTGTTGCTGTCTTCCCTTATACGTTTTTCCATCGCTCTCTTAAGGCCTTCCTGGTTACCCACATCTGAAAAATCTGCAAAGGTGTCTCTTGGGGCCTCTGCTGTCCAGATTTAACAGAACTGTTGGAAACGAGGGAGGCTGAAGGATATTGGAGAGATGGTCGCATGATGAAAGACACCACCCCCACCCCCACGTCTCCTGGCCTCTGGGTAACAAAATAAGCACACAAGCACAATCGATCCCTGGAGATCTCTCCACATTTTTCTCCTTGGGAAGAAATGTTGAAGGCATTTAAACTGAAGAGGAACTGCAAGCAACAAAAATGCAGAAATCCCCCAAAAGCAGCAGAGGAAGACAGGAAGGGTGTTTCTCCCACCCACCCCTGCTCCTCTCTCTTTTTCCTTAGCAGCTGCTCCTTTGTTGCCTCTGAACAGGGAAGCAGTTTGGCCTTTTAATACCCAACTCAGGTGGTGCCAACAGGATTAAAGCGAAAGCAAGACCAGGGAGGAACAATCGGTTGCTTGGAGAAATCTTTGGGGATTCAGAAGAACAAAACAGAGCAAAGTGGCCTGAGCCTGCTCAGTATTCACCAGAAGCCACAAACTGTTGAGTAGCAGTTGGAAAAGAGAAATAGAAGTGAGAAACAGAGAACTGGAAAAAGGGGGTGAAATAGAAAGAGCTGGCCAGCTTACAAGAATATGCAGACCAGGAACAACAAAAAAAGAGAAGCGGCTAGGAATGGAGCAGAGAAAGAACTCTGGGCCCAGCTATTCTTGCTTGGTTCAGCCAGTGTTTGTGAGTGATCCGTGTACAGGTTGAACTTCAGGATCGTCTTGGGAGACCTCCGTGGTGGAGAAATGATCTTAGAGTTCCTCCACCACCGCCAGAATTGAGAACAAAGGGAGGTTTCTTTGTTTTTCATGGCGCGCCTTGCAAAGGCTGGCTGTGACTATTGACCGTTTCTAACAGGTTTGTGTTTTCGTTTCCAGAAGTGGTTGTGATTAAGCTCATGGTTATGAATGCTCCTGCTCCTACTGCTCTTAAGGAGAAGACCTTTCTGCCGGTTGCCACAAACCCGTAGATCCGAACTTGTGCTCCTATCCTACACAAGCTTGTGTCTATAGGTATGTGTCTGCTTGGCCAATGCACAAACGGTGGATTTGCAGGCTGTAAATGTCCTCCTGGTTGGCCAAAATGGAAACTCTGCCTTCCTGCCCTTCTTCTCTCTACTTTTGTTCTCCTCTCGAAATATAGAGCAAAATTTAAAGGGGTCCCACTTAGCCTAAATGTAAGGAGATCAGCGTCAATTCAAGATAGGAACTGAGCAGGTATTTTTTTAATAGTTTTAATGAATATAGAGGAGCTGACTTATCCCAAACAATTCATAGCTTCATCTGACTTAGAATGGACCACACTGGTGAGCAGCAATTCTCCTAAGCATTGAACCAGCCTCTTTTGCATCCTTACCTGGGATCCTAACCAGGTACCTTTCGTATATGTGGTTCCTGATTTACAACCACTCGTTTAGCAACTGTTTGGAGTTACAGTGGCAATGAAAACTAATTTATGGCCGGTCCTCTCATTTATAACCGTCACAGCATTCCCACGGCCACGGGGATCAAAAGTTGGGTGCGTAGCAACTGGTGTGTATTTATGAGTGTTGCTGTGTCCCGAGGTCATTTGTGACCTGCCCAGGCAGCTTCCGACAAGCAAAGTCAATGGGGGGAAGGCGGAATTGCTTTAACTGCTGCAGTGATTCCCTTTAGCGATTGTGGCAAAAAAGTTGTGAAATTGGGTGTGGCTCAGTTAACAGGTGCCTTGCTTAGCGATGGAAATTCTGCTTCCACTTGTGGCTCTAAGTAGAGGACTTCCGGTATGCAAACAGATGCACTGTTGCTGATCTTCTCCTGTCCAATCCGTGGAAGCGTCGCCACCTTCTTTGAACCAAATTGGGAGCCCTCGTCTGTTTGTTTCAGAGAGCTCCTACTTTTTTGTCCAAGCCGGTGACTTTCTTAGGACTTACAACTATTTGGGACTCCCGTCTCCCTTTACCCTAGCCAGCAAGGGCAAGGCCAAGGGATTTTGGGAGATGCAGTCCCGTCTCCAGAGGCTGCGTGTTGTTAGTCTGCCCATCTGAACTTCCAAGGTTTCCTGTCCTGTTTGTCACCAATCACCCTACTCAGCCTTCTCCTATTCTGATTTTGAAGATTTCACTAAACATTGATAACATCCTACAATGAATGGATACAACCAGACAAGTCTTTCCTTCCCTTCCCTTCCCTTCCCCCTTCCCCTTCCTTCCTCCCTCCCTCCCTCCCTCCCTCTCCTCCCTTCCTTCCTCCCTCTCCTTCCTTCCTCCCTCCCCCCTCTCCTTCCTTTCTCCCTCCCTCTCCTTCCTTTCTCCCTCCCTCTCCTTCCTTCCTTCCTCCCTCCCTCCCTCCCTCTCCTTCCTCTCCTCCCTCCCTCCCTCCCTCCCTCCCTCCCTCCCCTCCTTCCTCCCTCCCTCCCCATTTTTGGTAGTCAATTCCAGATTATATGGCATGCATGGAGTTAGTGGAATATCTGAGAGGTTTGATCACACTATCTCCAGCAGGCCCTTCCTTCCCTGCTTCCCTTCTACATCCGGAAAGACACATAATATTGATCTGAGATTTAAGGCAGAACTAGGGAGACTGCAGCGAGTCAGAGGTTGCCGGATTGCAACTATTACCATCTGTGGGCATGCTGGATGCAGCTTCTGAGTTGCGATTCCACACTACTAAGACAGCTGCGAGGATTCCGGGGTTCTTTTCCTATCGGTCAGCAAGCTGTCATGTCGAGGTGGGCTGTCCTGGGTTACGTTTCCTGGCAGCGTTGGTAGATAGGCCTTCTTGACCGTGCTGGTGCTGGAACTGCCCACGGATGCTTTCTGCTTCCCGAAGACAATGCTTCGCTTCGCCACAGTGTTTTCCTTTGTGTTTTTCTTGAGGGCAGGATGGTTGTCATATAAGCCAATTCCCGAATCGGAGTTCAGGAAGATGAAGAAACCCTAATTGCCACATTGTTTGCTGGCTTTCCGGTTATTGCTATTCCCAGAGTAGATAATTGATTATGTCTGCACTATCCCAGTCCTTAAGAATTTGGAAGACGCTATCTAAAAATGGTAGACTTTTGAGAGGAAGAAGCTTTTTCTTTGTCTGGCGTAGACCCCAAAAAAGGACAAAAGACTGGATACGTAAAATAGACTTGCCAAAAAAACAACAACAACAACCCAAACAACCATAACCACCTGGTGATAGATCAGTTGCTAACTAAAGTGTATTTATTCTATCATGAAGACCAGTAGCTCTTAAAAAAACCCCAAAAAAAACATGGTACCCAAGGGGAAAGGGGTCAGGGAAGGAGGAGGGTGAAAAAAGAAGCAGCTCAGGCACCAATTCTTAAAATGATAGTTCTTACCTCAGCCAGGTTAGGGTGAAAGGAAAGGGGATGAATTAGCTGCTGGGCAGGTAACAGTTAAGAAAGCTTGTTCTCGGGGAGAAGTGATTAATAGTGCTGCGCTCTGAAATGTATGTGTGTAAACCCGGCTAAATATACCCATAAAATGATCTAATAAGCTGCCTTGCATTGGCTCCGTTCTACAAGAGGTTCACCGTCAAGGGCTCTGCTTCTTTTTAACAAGAGCTAGCTGGGTTAAAGCTGGAACCATCTGTCTATAAATATTTATCCTTGCACTAAAATGAGGCCTTTTCTCCGGTGCATAGACCACCTCCCTCATCCAGCATTTTTAGCTTCTTGGTCTTTCATCCTGTCAACAACATCCTCCATCTTTCTCGGTGAGCCTAAGCTTGAATTTGTGAAGGGCTACACCTCTCCCTCCATGGAGGGAGGAAAGGAGGGGGAGGGGAGAGAGGGAGAGACCCCAGAGAAGTCCTCTGTGAAAGCTTCAGAAGGGTCAGATTAACAGAGTTGGGAGGGACCTTGTCGATCATTCAGTCCAACCCCCTGCTCAAGCAGGAGACCCTATACCAGGGGTGGGCAACCTTAGCTCTTTTATGACTCATGGACTTCAACTCCCAGAATTCCTGAGCCAGCATAGCTGGCTCAGGAATTCTGGAAATTGAAGTCCATGAGTCAAAAAAGAGCCAAGGTTGCCTATCCCTGCGCCTATACCATTTCTGACAAGTGGCTGTCCATTCTCTTCTTGAAAGCCTCCTGTGATGGAGCCCCCACAACGTCTGAAGGCAAGCTGTTCCATTGGTTGATTGTTCTCACTGTCAGAAAATTCCTCCTTAATTCTTCATTGCTTCTCTCCTTGATTAGTTTCCATCCGTTCTTTCTTGTCCGGCCTTCGGATCTTTTGGGAAATAGGCTGACCCCGCTCCTGTCCGTGACAGCCTCTCAAATATTGGAATCCTGCTATCATGTCACCCCTGGTCTTCCTCTTCACTAGGCTAGCCAAGCCCAGTTCTTCATATGTTTTAGCCTCCAGGACACTAATCATCTTCGTTGCTCTTCTCTGCACTCTTTCTAGAGTCTCAACATCTTTTTTATAGTCTTGTGACCAAAACTGGATGCAGTATTCCAGACGTGGCCTTGCTAAGGCTTTATAGAGCGGTACTTAATACCTCACATGATCTTGATTCTCTCCTTTTCTTAATACAACCTAGCTTGCGCTGGCTTCAGTCAACAACAGATTGGTCCTGTCACCATGAACAGTGGCAAGGAACAGTGGAGTGGTATCTATCAAATGCCACTTTCCTTACCTTGTGCCCATGTTCCGTGTTGTTCACGATTTCACAAAGCTCTTTCACAAAGGCACAGTGACCGTGTTTCAAGCTTTACGGGATCCGCTGGTGAAAATGGGGGAGGAGGAAAGAAGAACTGCTAAAACATTGTTCGAGGTTGGCGGGCTGCATCTTTATGTGGGGTGGG
The DNA here is from genome assembly GCF_964194415.1 of Vipera berus. Taxonomy (NCBI): domain Eukaryota; kingdom Metazoa; phylum Chordata; class Lepidosauria; order Squamata; family Viperidae; genus Vipera; species Vipera berus. The sequence goes on along the minus strand of NC_138211.1, from coordinate 3,935,108 downwards.
GTTTGATTTGGAGGCCTGTTAGATTAGTTGAGATTTTCTCTTCCTATTTTTCTACTCACTGTGCATGCCCTCCTTTTTCCTCTTAGCCATTTTGTTTCTGGGTACCCCTGCCACTCATTCTTCCCAGGGTGGAATTCAAAGCAGTGGATCCAGGCTTCCAAGCACTGTCTCATCTAGATGATGACCATATCTCGAAGGCTTAGCATCAGGAAGGTGGTCTTAGTCATTCTCAGAGATCTTCTCCCCTGTTGAACGCCATTTTACCTCTCAGCCTTCCAACTTCACCCTTTCCTCACATGGCATCTTCTCCATATCCCAGCAGGGGGTTGGACCAGAAGACCTCCAAGGTCCCCTCCAACTGTATATTATTATTATTATTATTATTATTATTATTATTATTATTATTATTATTATTATTATTATTATTATTATTATTATTTCATTACATACATCTTCCACATATTCCAGCAGGGCGTTGGACTAGAAGACCTCCAAGGTCCCCTCCAACTCTATATTATTATTATTATTATCATTATTATTATTATTATTATTATTATTATTATTATTATTATTATTATTATTATTATTATTTCATTACCTACATCTTCCACATATTCCAGCAGGGAGTTGGACTAGAAGACCTCCAAGGTCCCTTCCAATTCTATATTATTGTTGTTATTATTGTTGTTGTTGTTGTTAGCATTACATATATTGGATTTCAACTCCTATACTCCCAGCTAGTCAAATGCCTCCTTGCGAGTAAGATATTACAAGTAGCCCTCAACTTATGACCACAATCGAGCCCCCCCAAAAAAATCTGTTGCTAAGTGAGACCGTTGTTAAGTGAGTTTTGCCCCATTTTATGACCTTTTTTTTGCCACAGCTGTTAAATGAATCACTGCGGTGGTTAAGTTAGTAACCCGGGTGTTAAGTGAACCCGGCTTCCCCCCCCAGTGGGGATCACCTGACTCCCCCTGCGATGCTGTGACCGTCATAAATGTATTCTTATTTTTATTGCCCTGTACACCGCCCTGAGTCCTTCGGGAGAAGGGCGGTTTATAAATCAAATAAATAAATAAATAAATAAATAAATAAATAAATAAATAAATAGGAGTCAGTCGCCAAGCGTCTGCATATTGATCCTGTGACTTGCTGCAGCGGTTGTGTGAAAAATGGCCGTGTCGCTTTTGGGGGGGGGGGCTGCTGTAACTTCCAACGGTTATTAAGGGAAAGTCACGGACTACCCCTAATTCCAAACCTTGTTCTGAGACACAAGATGTGAAAAGGAGAAGGGAAGAATTGAAGTCACGGTGCCCTACCTCTCCTGTGGTAGAAGATTTGCAAACAGCACCCAGTATGTTGAAAAAAGGTTTGGGCTTGTCCCAAAGCAACGTCTTATCATGCCTATTTCTGCTGTGGGGGGCCTCAGTATTGTATTCTTTGGTTCTGAGTTTTTTCTCCTTGTTCCAAGTTCAACACACGTTGGATATACCTGCCGATCCAACACAAACGGGATCAACAATTGTTTCTACTCGTTAAAACGTGGTTAAAAAAAAAAGTTAAAAAACAAGAGCTCGAGTTAATCAAAAGAAATAAAAAACAAAAAAACCCCCAAAGCATACAAATTTAAAAGAAGCTTAAGGGTCTGAGGCAGATAATACTTGCATTTTGGCTGCATTTAACTCACAAATGCCTTTGTGACATCAGCACATACTGTATTGTCACATTGTTATTATGTGACTGCACATATTCACCCTAATTGCATAATTATCTATAATTGCACTAATTGGGTAAAGACATAATTGGTGAAAATCACTTGGAAATCAACAAGGAGATTCTGCCAAGTGGGGAAACGTAAGTTAGAGGCAATGGTTAACCTAAAATAAAACAAAACGTCCCAAAGGAGAGCTAAAAAAGCAGGAGACGGTGAGTTCTAGCCCTGCCTTAGTTATGAAAGCCATCTGGGTGACTTTGGGCCAATCACCAGGAGACTGTGAGTTCTAGTCCTGGTTTAGCTATGAAAGCCACCTGGGTGACTTTGGGCCAATCATTCTCTCTCAGCCTAACCTACCTCATAGGGCTGTTGTGGGGAAAATAGGAGGAGGAAGCCATGTTGGATATGCTTGCTGTCGTGAGTTATTTGTAAAAATAATAAAGGCATATAAATAATAAATAAATAAATAATAAATAGTGATGACCCCAGCCACTGCCTCAGTAGCATGAGCCTACCACCTTGTAGACCAGGGCTGGGGAACCTTGGCTCTTTTATGACTTGTTGACTTCAACTCCCAGAATTCCATTCTTGCTGGCTCAGGAATTCTGGGAGTGGAAGTCCACAAGTCATAAAAGAGCCAAGGTTCCCCAGCCCTGTTGCAGACAGATCCTTATCCATATATGAAGAAGGTGAAGGGCAGTTTCTTTGACTCGCCACCAATGACACCTTGATAAGGGTTGGCCAATACCGTCAATGTCTCCTTGTTGAGATGACAGGCTATGGCAAAACCAAACTTTCATCTCATCCTAAACAAATGGGTCACTTGTCAATTTCAGCAGTGTTCTGTGCTGCTTTTTTTTTTTACTTTGAATTAATTTCGGCTGTTTTTGCATCAGCTTGCGAATTTTTTCCAAAATAAAAACAATGAATTTCCATTATTTGTTTCATATAATGCTGTTTCCTATGTTTGTATTTTTTGGGGGAAGCTTTTAGAAAATATTTGTGGATATGTATACTTGGGTTTCCTTAATATCTGTACTTGTTTTAGAAAAAAAAGTTGGGAATAGCAACACAATATTCTGAAAAGTTCAGATCTCAGGAATTAAGGTTGATGATACAGAATGTTATTGGTGCATATATTTTATATGTGAATTCAGTACCAGATTAGAGCTGTATAATGCTATGGTTACATTTAAAATTAGATGTTCACAACATGTGGGAACAGCAGCACGTCTTCTATCTAGGACTAATTATAGTAGCCACATATGTTCCTGGGATCACACAGCTGTAGCAGAAGCAGTAGTGGACAAAGACATAGCTACTTTAATGAACCTCAAGCTTGTACTGCATTCCCACAATGTGTTTCTCTTCCATATCAAATCCAAAGTGTTTTCCAGCTGTATCCCACAGAAATTGTTTCTGGGTCAACTCTTCAAACAACTCATTTGCAGCTCATTGTAAAAATGGTTCCTTCACTTGAGTAGTGAATTTTCAGTAGTACGTCAATAAAGTTTATCTTGACAGCTTTACATCTTGATTCTAGAAAAAATATTTTTAAGGCCTACTCAGGCGATAAATTTACTTGGAATTATTTTGGAGTAAGTTCCAGCAAAATTAACAGGTGGCACCTTTCATTAAGTAAAGATCAACCAAACAATCTTACAAAAATGTTCTTCTATTGAAGGTAATAATTCCAGCTGAAGAATTTGTAACTGTTATAGATTTGGAAGACTTGATCAGCATGTGATTTTTTGTAATATTTGGTACAGAGGCACAGTGACTAAAGGGCTTTTAAAATATGAAGTTCTTGTAATGCCGTCAAAGTAATCATGTTGATAGAGTTCAATGTCATTTATTAATTCTGATTGGCTGAACATCTTGATCACATGTGCTATAATTTCATGACCTTTTCCCCTCTGTTCAGTTGGAATCTGTCAGCCCCCTCTTTGAAATGCTGTGGGAAATTTTTCCTCTTTTTATTCCAGTTCAATTTCATTTGGGCTTGGATGTGGGTTTTCCTTTTGTTGCAGCGTAAGTTACGTTGTTGTGAAAAACATCACTCTGTTATTATTTTTCACTGTTCTTTGCCCTTTAAATTTTTTGTTTGTTCTTATCTCACTTTTCATCTTGCAAAAATGAGCTGCTTCGCTTATCTGCTGAGCAGCCTAAAATACTTACCTGAATCGTTCCGGCTCAAAATTCCATTTATCAATCAACTTTGCTGCTAAAAGTATAACTTTCTGGCACAAAGGGTTAGCCTCTTCTTTCAGATTTGCAATGTGGCGTAACGTAGAACAACATTAGTTCTCCAGATTGTGTCTGAAATATCAGCTACATTTCAGATAAAACTAGTAAGAGAACCAACTTGCAGCCAAGCTGAAGAGATATGTTAGACCAGCATTTCTCAACCTTGCCAATTTGAGGATGGGTGGACTTCAACTCCCAGAATTCCCCATCCAGCATAGTTGGAAATTCTGCAAATGGAGGTCCATCCATCTTTAAGCTGCCAACGTTGAGAAATATTGCTTTAGACTCTCATAAAAGAGCTTTCAAAGACTAATGATAAAGTTGAATGCATCATCCTGGTTGAACCTTGGCAAAAACAAGGTTGGATTGGCCAGCTGGATGACGCCTCTCTAAAGCTGGCCATTAATTAGCCTCTTGCCCAGACCAACTAATTCTAGTTTGGAAGGATTTTAAGTCCGCCTGTCTCCTGAATGTGCTTTGAGTTCCTTCTGTTTCCCTGCAGATCGCTTGTCTCCTTCCACGCTTGCTATTGTCTGCTCTCTATTGATTTGATATTTGATGGTTCTTGAGCTGGGGAATGAAACTCATTCCCCGTTTAATTAACTTGTAGAGATCAACTGTGTTTCTGGCCAACTCTAAGACTTTTGTGAAAGTCTGGTGGGCTCTGGAAGACTGTGCTTCCCTTTACTTTTTCTGTCCCCCCCCTACCCCCACCATCATTTTTTCCTTTCCTTTCCTTTCCTTTTTTTTTTTTTGACTTCTTGCATGTATCCAAGCTGAGGTAGTAGGTTGTATGGTTTAGAATTTCACCAAGGGAGATAACTGTACAGCCTCCTAGCTTTCCTTGGGTCGTGCGCAAAGCAGCGAGTTTGATGAAAAGGCGGTAATCCTTTGGGACGCCAGTGGACAGGTAAGGACTCTTTTGTGAAACGCTAACGGAAAAAACAAAAAAAAAAGAACGAATTTCCTTTAATAAAGACTCAAAGTTATAAAGCCAAGCATTGTGGCCGAGTAATCACCAGTGGCTGGGGTCCGTGCAGGCAGGAGATCTTTCGTTTTGTTTTTTAAAAAATATTCTGGAACTTAATAACATCGTACAGTTCCTATTTTTCACAACAGGAAGCTTGGGAATATTTTATCAATATAAAACAAAACAGTCCTCTGAGTTTGATTTTTTTTTCCTCCTCCCGAATTAAGTCTGTGAAATGCTGCTTGAGATAGTTCTATTAATATGCCTCTCTAATAGTAAAGAGCTAGTTGGTATGACTAATAATTATTTATATATGCCTGCCTTGACTTATGACCACAGTTGGGATGGCAATTTCCATTGTTAAACGATGCGGTTGTTAAGTAAGTGGCGTCCAACTTAATGACCCCTTTTTCTGCCTTGGCTGTTAAGTGAATCACTGTGTTTCATTAAGTGAATCGCACAGCTGCTGTGAGATTCCCAATCATCCAAGTCACGGTTGCCCCAAAGGTACTTTTCCGAAAGCAACTGGACTGTTCTTGTTTATTTTTCCCTTGAAAACGTTTTCGCTTCTTGTCCCAGAAATATTGAAATATTTTCAAGGGAAAAAAAACCCAAGAAAAGTCTGCCTGCCTTTGGAAAAGCACCTTAGCGTTGTGACAGTTTAGTAGTCATTATGATTTTGCTGGATGTTGAAATTTCACTTTGTTTCTCAGTGATTGGGAAGCTCAGCCAGATCACTCGGAAGTAAAGTTCCCATCATTTTTTAAAAAAAAATTCTGGAGGTCTGAAGTCCCTCGTTTCTTCTCCCAAATGTCCAAATCTTGCTTCAGCTTCTTTAAAGAGGCCTTCTTTAACCTGGTGCTTTCTCTATTTTATTTATGAAATTTATATGCCGCCCGTCGCAACTGGAGGCACCTCTAGGTGGCTGACACCCAAGTAAAGGCAACAAGACCAAACATTAAAATTTTAAAATTGACTTAATTTTTTAAAAAAAAAGATGGAAAGGAAAGGAGCAAGCTTCACACAGGGTGGGTATGTTGAATTATTTCAATATCTATATTTTGGCCCTGTTGGAGATTATTGAATAGCAATAACAATAGCACTTAGACTTATATACCACTACACAGTGCTTTACAGCTCTCTCTAAGCAGTTTACAGAGACAGCGTATTTCCCCCAATCATCTGGGTCCTGATTTTACCGACCTCGGAAGGATGGAAGGCTGAGTCAACCTTGAGCTGGTCAGGATCGAACTGCTGGCAGTGGGCAGAGTTAGCCTGCAATACTGCCTTCTAACCTCTGCAGCTTCTTGAAGTTTGGCATATGAGGGAGGCAGTGAGTTGGAAAAGGTTGCCTTAAAAGGTCTTTAAGCATTTGAGGAGTAAAGCAGACATTTATGATTCAAGGGAATATGAGTACTGCTAGCAAAAGAGCATTCTTCATCAGAACCTGGTGCAATTAATACATTCATATGTCCTCAAGTGCCCTTTTCTGAAAGCTCCTCCATATGTCCTTTCAAAATATGTTTTCCATATGTCTCGCTGGTAATTAGCATTCCATCATATGTCTTCCAGCATATTAATTAGACTTCCTGAAATATGTGGCCGTGTTACAAGTGGGGACCTTTTGCAGTCATCATATAACAGCCTTGTTGGACTTTTCAGCCCTCTGGCAAGAAATTAAAAAGGAAGGAGGGGTCTATTCAGTCGCAATCCAGATGTGCCAGGAACGTCCCTCCTGCTATTGATCTTCATGAGCTTGAAAGTTTGACTTTTCTATAGATTCTTATTTTTAACGAATTGCCATTACAGAAGATTGTCACCCTTGTTAATTTGCTGAAAGTTTTAGGACTCGCTGGGGAGATGAGAAGAAGGGAAGAAAATGGAGTACGTTAATTTTCCTCTGCTCCTCTTCCTCTTCCTTCATGAACTGAAATTAAAACAGATGATATTTATGTGGTTGCCCATCTTAAGACATAACTCTGGGTGGCTCACAGCAACAACTACAAAAAAAAAAAAAACCTGAAGAAAAAAAATACAGACCGTAAAAACAAAATCCTGTTGCCTTAGCCATCCTCCTTGGATGCATCCAACAAAACTGGGTTTCCATTTCACCATCCTGGGGATCATCCAGCTCTTTGTAATCTTTTAGAAGTCTGAAATGGTAGGGACCTACTGCATCCCCAGGGGAGGATGTTGTATAGGGCAGGGTCACTATGGAAAATGCATGTCCCCTGTGTCTCTTTAGATGGAAGTGTCCTAGAGGGTTTGGGGCAGGTGCACTGTATCTGACCTTGTTGGGTGGACAAATACATGTCTTTAGCATGTGATATATTCTCATCTTATTTCCAAGAAGCCCAGTATGGTATGCAAACCTGCAGAAAGGGTCAGAAATTCATGGAATAGCTTTGCCTTTACGTGTAAATGTATGCAACCTGTTCGTGAACCAGAACATAGTTTCATGCCAAAATCCAATTTTTTCCCCTGGCTATGGCATTAGAAAAAAATGTGCATGCTAACATAGGAATATGCTCCTAGGGATGTGATTTAGCAAACGTTGTACACAAAACAGGGTATCTGAAAGAAAGCAACTCGCTAAAAGAAGCACATAAAGGGGAAATTAAAAAAACACTATTGCACTTAGGCAAAAGCGTCTATACCAGGGGTCAGCAACCTGAAACAGTGAAAGAGCCACTCGGAACCGGTTCCCTCACAAAAGGGAAAACTGGGAGCTGCAAAACATGTGTGTGCATGCGCGTAGATGCGTGCATGCGCAGAACAGGGTTTGACTGAAGAGTGGAGCCAAGGCAAGCTATGCACCTACCCTGCATATTTGAATTGATTGGTTGAACTTTTTTAGTCCCACTTTTTTTTTTTGGACTGCACATGGCAGAGGACTGGGAGCTGCGGGAGACGGATGAAAGAGCCACATGCGGCTCCGGAGCCGCGGGTTGCAGACCTGTGGTCTATACAAATGAGTGGTGGGATTTTCTGTTTTGAAACGTAGTAAAACTGATGCAGAATTGCACTGATTTGCATCTAGGAGGAAATGAAATTGACAAATTGGCTCATTCCTCTCCTATTCAACTTTTGACTTAAGGAAGAGGTGTGTAGCCCAAGGTCATTTTGTGAATTTTGAAGCAGATTCCTCTAGTCGTGACTGGCACTCACCTGGAAGCAAATCCTAGACTCACACTAACGAAAATGTTGTTGTAATTTTTAGAGCACTGAACTTCTCTTTACCCTTTTGTACCGGTAATTGATTCTCCCACAGCCCCATTGTAAGCCATCATTTTCCAGCCATTCACCAGCAACCCACGTGTTCAAATGTGTGAAAACACAGACCCAAAATAGAATGTAATGTAAAAAATGATGTATTGTTTTAACACCTAGCATCCCACGGGATATATTTAGGCAGTTTATAAATATCAGCATGAAATACATCCGATTTATGAATCTGAGAATATTAGGTGTTTCCTAGGTGAACATTTCCAAAACAGCAATTTAGCTGGAAGATTGAATGCTGTGGATTCATGTTTGGAAGCGAACAGTCCCAAAAACCATACCAGGCTTTTAACTGCTCAATTGTTTGGGGATGACCAAGTCCCAGTCTCCACCCTATAGGGAAGATAGGCGATTTTAAAAAAGTACTACCTAAATAATAATAAATTAATAAATGCAATGGTTCCCTGCTTTCTACAAAGGTGGCAGCTGCCTTCACCTTAATGGACCAATTGTCATTCCTAAAAAAATGTTTTGTTGTCACAAAGCAATGTTACTCAACCCTAATGATTTGAAGCTTATGTGGGCTTCAACTGCCAGAATTGCCCAGCCAGCCTGGCTTATAAACTGATGGTTTGAAAAGAAAGCTATAGGGCAAAACCGACTGCCTTGAAAATAAGCTTCCTCAAACTCAGTAGAATGTTAGTCTTAAACATAATTATTTCTTTCTTAGAAGAGAAGAGAATTTTGATTATGGTCGCTAACCCAAATTTGTTCTCTCATGTGAAAGAGAAAAACAAAATATACACCCCACTCTATTGTGTTGAGATTATTGATAGAAGGGAATATTTGCAGCTCAGGGTTGAAATGAGGACTCCTTGTTGCACTCTGAGCTTTTCTGTTTTGTTGCAGACTTTTCATTACCCAACTAGGTAACAACATCAGTGCTAGAAGGGAGTAAGGTTTGCTGTCTTTACATACTTGCAGATCACTAGTATATATAAAATGTAAACAAACCTCACTCCCTTCTAGCACCAATGATGCTACCTAGTTGTGTAATGAAACATCTGCAAAAAAATATTGGGAGATTATTTAATGACATTTATTGAGTTAGGGATTGGGAAGAATGCAAGAAAGGTCCCCTTCTCTCCCCCCCTCCCACCCAGTCTGAAGACACTTTACTCAGTAGTGCATCTGGCAGTGAGTAAAATAAATAAATAAATGAAAACCCTCGGAGAAAACCTAGGATGAAATTAAAGAGTTATTTCTGCCTCTCCTCTTTTATTCAGTGTCTCCTGAACAGAAGGCAACTGTTCATTTCAGAGAGCGCCTTGTTCTGTCTTTCGGTTCTGAAGCCTTGATGAGTTTTCCAAGTTCATCTTAGCCCCAGGTAAAGAACACCTAAAGCTCAGAGGGTTTCATTATGGCTATCATAATGTTTGGGCTGAAAGTCACCTGAGAGCAATTTATAATTCACTGTGGTTCTCGGATATCAAGGTTGACGATCAATATCATAGCCTTTGGGCGGGAACCGGCCTTTTAGAACAAAGCAGAAGGAACTGACCTAAATTTTCATGAACGGTGTTGGTGTGATGGGGTTCTTTTGAGAAATGGTATGGGCAAAATTTCCTGAGCTTCATAAGAATATTGTCTAAACCTTTGTTGGCATGTTTTGTTACTGCATAGCTGTACCTATCGCCTTCATTTAGCCACTCGGTTTGTGGGTCCTGCTGCTGCTAGTTGCTTTTCCGAACTGTTGCTAAAATGTTGACTTTGCTGTTTCTCAGCCTGTGTTGGGAAGGGAGGTCGCGGAAGGTGTTTGACCAGCTGCTGGCTTGTCTGTAGGTTTTCAGATGGAGTGGTAAGGCTGGATGGGTGGTGGAGAGAAACTGAGTTCAGAGACTAGTTGTAGATAGATATTGTCATTTTTTTACTGTGGGCATATTGGTACGCATTAAAAATTAAATTTTGTTGCTTGCTCTCAAAAGCCTACCCATACTTAAGACACATTTAAACATGCTACATGCAACATACATATAAACCTACATCCTTACATCCACACATCTCTGTGGGCGCGCCTGCCCTTTGGAACCAGTTACCCGTAGAGCTCAGGACTGCCCCTGATTTTCGTTCATTCCGCCGGGACCTGAAGACCTGGCTTTTTGAGCTTTCCGGCCAGGACTGAGAATTTTTAATTTTTAACTTATTGTAATTGGGTTTTTTAATCAGAGCTATAGGGGTTTTAGATTTTAATCAAGGATAATTTAATCTATTTTAATTGTTATTAACTTTTTGTATTGTAATGTTGTTTTAATTGCCTTGTGAACCGCCCTGGGTCCTACGGGAGAAGGGCAGTATATAAGTTCAATAAATAATAATATAAATAACACATAAATATTAATCGCAGTCCATCTTGAACACATGCAAAGGCAAAGGCTTATAGAAATAAGTAAGGCCCATAAATGAATAAGGATTCCTATGGAAATGTATTTGGCATGCAATTATTTGGCCCTGCGGTGCTGGTTTTGGACCTCGTCTGAGCCAAAATATCATGAGAAATTCAACTATTTTGGAAGTCACTGCTTCTCTTTGGAAAAATTGACTCAAACGCGGCTCTGCCGTCCAGACTGGCTTGAACAGTGACCTCTGTCTTCTTAGGACCAAGAATGCTTTCAAAAGCCACCGCATGACGCTTCTTGGATTTTTGAGATTAGTTTGTCTTTGAAGTGGGGGTCTGATGCATTGGGGGTCCTTCACTCAGTTTCATTCCTGAGCTATGTGCAGAATGCTCTAAAGGTGCCCTTGGCTCCAGCTTTTCTCCTCTTCTGTCTCCTTCTGTTTTTATTGTACTTCAAAGGCGTGACCTCAGGAGAGCCAATGAACCAGGCTCACCGCTGCAAGGACAAAGATTTAATTCATCCTCTGTGGGCCTGAATGTCATGGAACTGCAAGGGAAAAGAGAAACTGAGATTGCAACAAAGATGGGTGTGGGGGGAGGAGGTAGCATGTTCTTCCTCTCACTGACCTTCAGAGTCCACCCTGTCCATCTGCATCACTTGGGGTGCCCAATCTGCATTGGTGTGAATGTGGTTGTTCAGTGGTCATAAATGTGGTTGAAGATGGCTTTTAGGCTATGTTGTCCTAAGCGGGGGAAGAGAGGGGAAATAAATACGAGCCAAAGGAATCAGAGATTGTGTTAAGCTATGTAGTTATCCATCTGAAATAGATTCATTCATTCATTCATTCATTCATTCATTCATTCATTCATTCATTCATTTATGTTTATATGGCTGGCCATTTCTCAGTGACTCTGACCAGCTTACAAAGATTCCACTCTGGGGTCCTCAGGCCTATTGGCAAAGCCAGATCTTCAGGGCCTCATCAAAGTGTGTCAAAGTGGGGGGCAATTTATCTACCCAGGAATGATGCTCCACAGGGAGGGAGCCACTGTACCCAGAAGCAAATCATTCATACGTATGCATACATATCTTCACTTGATGGGGAAAAGCTTAGTTTAACTTGTTCTTTAGATGTCTTGCCGAGATCTGAATCCCATTGGTGGAATAGGGTAAGGGCCCAGCTCTATTTTATCTTGAAAAAGGCAGATTAACTAATGGATTAACTATTAACTAATCTGAGATCATGCCTATAGTTTTTCTCCCCACAAAAATTCCATCAGAAACAGTTGACGTCTTTCACACAGACTTCATGAAGCATCTGGAAGCCACTTGACCATTTGGAGAAATACAGTTGGGTCCGAAATGGTAAACACAAAACAATGTTGAGACAAATTCAACATTTTAATGTCACAATTACGTTATTCCCCTCCCCCCCTTTTTAAAAAAGACTCTCACTATGATTTATGTCCACCTACTCATGAATTTGTACTGATCGGTTTGAGCAAAAGTTATTTTACATAACTTTGTTGGCTTGAATGGAATTGCCTTGGAACTATTTAATAAATAAATTGTCTATGTAGGCAGACACCCAAACACAAACAGATAAAAAGTCTTTGCTTATGACAAAGCTGGCTAAATTAAATATTACTGTCAGTGTGTTCAAGAATAACAGCTGCGGTGCTGAAAATGACCCTTTTTTTAAAAAAAAGCAAAACACTATAAATGATTTGTGCGGGCAGTCAACGTGTTGGCATCCCAGAACTTCTAAGGAAGACAATTCCCTGCCACTGAAAATAAGGACAAAAGGATAGCTTGGCCTAGAAATTTTCCATCTCTAGAAACTTTTGCTTTCCAAAGATCTGGAAAAGATTAAAAAACTGTTCCTGTTTTAGAGCACACACTTCTGCTACAAACGGATGGGCTGTTTTCAAGCTGGAGAAGCATTTCCTCAAATTCCTTTTGCAAAATAACAATCCCAGCCTCCAAATTGCCCTCCTTTCCCAACTTTCTATTTTTCATTCTCTTCCAGGCTGTTTCCTTTACCCAGTAACTTTAGAGAAACCCCATAGCTGTTCTTTAGATCTTTTAGCGTTCTTAAATAACTTTGCTTACTCTTCTTGCTAGACAAAATATCTGGAGCTTCACCTATACAAGGCCTGTATTGTTGTCCAATCCTCTTTAAACCAATGGGGGAGCTGCAGAACATCATTAAAAAGGCAAAATGTGTTCATAAATGCTTTTAATACTTTTCATCAAAGCAGAAAGGGGAGGAAGGGGCTAGTGTCTTTAAATCTTCCCTGCGTGTTGGGGTTTTGGATGTGGCTCCCGATTGGAATTTGGTTATGTAGAGCAGGGATCTCCAGTCTTGGCAATTTACAACTTGTGGACTTCAACTCCCAGAATTCCTCAGCCAGCCAACTCCTAGGAATTGAAGCCCACAGGTCAGGTCCACAAGTTGTCAAGGTGGGTGATCCTTGATTTAGAGGGTATGTCTCTGCTTTCTTCCAGCCCATTACAAAAAAAAACCAACAACCCTCTTGCTCAGTGTTCAGACAGAGATTTCCAGGCACTTTTAAGTTTGTTTATTTATTTATTTATTTATTTATTTATTTATTTATTTATTTATTTATTTATTTATTTATATTTAAATTTATATACCGCCCTATTCCCGTAGGACTCAGGGCGGTTTACAGGGAAAATTAAAAGTTAAAATACATCATATACAATTAAAAACGATTAAAACTAAGATTAAATTAATCCCTGAATTTAACTAAAACCCCAAAGTTGAGCTTCCATTGCTTGCCTTTCCTCCAAGTACACGTTCCACTTTTACATATTCAGATTGAACAGCCATAGAAGGGCCTTGTCAACGCTGCAACGAATTTAGCTGAAGCCATTTTCCCTTTGTTTTCGGTTGCCACAGTATTGGGAGGGGGGGGGATGTGTGCTTTTAGGTTTAGACAAAACAATACATTGTCCTGTGGGAACCAAGGTCATTGCTGCCTGAGTTTTGATGGGCTGAGGCTTCTGTTAGAAAGCTCGCCAACGTAGTTTATCGGGGAATGTGATTTAGCACATATTACTGGAATGGGAAATTCAACTTTGTAACCTTTGGGAGGGAACTTCAGCCTTGGTTTCACTTTTGATCGTGCTGATACTTTGTAGCCAATAAATATGTTCTTTAAGGAGACCTGTCGCCTTGGAGTTCTGTTTTTACTGGTCTCATCTATCGGAACCATGACAGGCCTTCTCACCTGAACAAAAGTGAAACTCAGGACTACTTACTTCTCCAGCTTATCAGAGAAACCTAACTCTTGACTATATCTCGTTTTATTCTCTTATTAATAAGAAACTCTGAAATCAGAGGCTGGTGGCTTCTTCCTTCCAACTCAGCAAGAAGATTTTTCTCAGTCACACTGAGATTTCCCTACAGCAGGGGTAGGCAACCTTGGCTCTTTTATGACTCATGGACTTCAACTCCCAGAATTCCTGAGCCAGCCATGCTGAGGGGAAAGGGAGAGGTTTCCAAGCTGAGCCATGCTGGCTCAGGAACTCTGGGAGTTGAAGTCCACGAGTCATAAAAGAGCCAAGGTTACCTACCCCAGGCCTAGGCCTAGGCCGCTTTATGACTCGTGGACTTCAACTCCCAGAATTCCTGAGCCAGCCATGCTGAGGGGAAAGGGAGAGGTTTCCAAGCTGAGCCAGGCTGGCTCAGGAATTCTGGGAGTTGAAGTCCACGAGTCATAAAAGAGCCAAGGTTGCCTACCCCTGCCCTACAGCATACAAAAACGTTTGTGAATTGTGATCTCACAAACCCTACCAGTTTAGGCTTTTTTTTCTTTTTTTCTCCATTTCTTTCCAGTAGCCTGCGCTTAAAAGACTGTTATTGTTGTTGTTGTTTTTGCAAGAACTCAATTTTTAAAGTAGACACGGTCAAGTTGTTGTGACAGGGATCACCGAGAGGCCCTCTTGACATATTCTGTAAATATTCCATATTTTCCTGGAACTGTGAAGGGATGACTGCCAAATTGGTCTTGGTATGTTTGCTGTGTGCTCAGCCAACTTTGATGCAATTGCAAAGTCTTGGTGGGTTGAGGCAATCTCTGTTTGCAACCTCCTTCACACATAGGAAACGCCGGCTTTATTTAAATGGTCTTGCCACAGGGAGGAGCCAAGGATCGGATTTTACCTGGGTTTTCAAGAATGGAAAGTGGCTTAGAATGAAATGTCGGTCTATTCCCTCTTGTGGGAGGTTAACAATCCTGAGCAAGTTTTCTCCCCCCTCTTCAACCTGATCCTCTCAAGTTAGGTTGGACAGCCTGGCTGAGCATTATGAGAGCTGAAGTCCTCACATCTAGAGTTCACAGATAGTCCTTGACTTAAAATTGAGCCCTTCTGTTGCTAAGCGCGACAGCTGTTAAGTGAGTTTTGGCCCATTTTACAGCCTTTCTGGCCACTGCTGTTAAGTGAATCACTGCAGCTGTTAAGTTAGCAACATGTTTGTTAAGTGAAACTGGCTCCTCCTTTGACTTGGCTTGTCAGAAGGTCACAAAAGGGGAACATGTGACCCCGGGATGCTGCAAAGGTCATAAATGTGAGTCACTTAGGTGACCGTGGGGATGCTGCAACGGTTCTAAGTGTGAAAGGTCACTTTTTCAGTGCCATTGTAACTTTGAACAGTCACTAAATTATTTATTTATTTATTTATTTATTTTATTTATTGTATTTTTATACCGCCCTTCTCCCGAAGGACTCAGGGCGGTGTACAGGGCAATAAATACAAAACAGAATACAAAAGTTAAAAAACGATTAAATATAATGCCCAAATTTAAAACAATAATTAAAAACATATTAAAACCCCTGCCCTAGCCCATCAAACCAGGTCGGATTGCTGAAATAAATACGTTTTTAGATCGCGCCGGAAGGAGCAAAGGTCGGGGGCCGTCCGGAGCTCAACCGGCAAGCGGTTCCACAGGTCTGGCGCGCCCACAGAGAACACTCTCCCCCTGGGGGCCACCAATCGACACCAAATGAACTATTGTAAGTTAAGGACTGCCTGTGCTAGGTTGGGATAGCTGTTTTTACATATTTATGGCAGCCTTACAGCCTTTGAGATTTTTCCAACATGTGTTGTCTGTACTGTATGTTTGTGTGATGGACATAAACTTACGTCCTTATGGATGTTTACTCCAAAGTCTGTCCCATTGGGATCAACAGGGCTTACTCTTCAGCACAAGTAATTTGGTATTGCAGCCTCTAAGACTGTTCTAATAGTTTTGTGATGGAAGGAAGATCATCAATATTCAAAACCAGGATGAGAAATCCCTTGATCTGCTTGGACTTAAGCAGTAGCCTTGTCCTGTTGAATATCCTCCTCCCTCAACCTGTGGAGCAGAACCAATTTCCTAATCAGCAGGTGCAGGAGACATAAAATTGTCCTCTTGGAAGGTGTTAAGAGATTAAACAGGTTATAGTTGAGGCTTTTCAGAGCTTCAAGTTTTAAGTGAGGTCACAAGACCCTCTAGGTGTTTAATTAATATGTAGTCGATAAGGAGATGGAATATTTAAAAGTACCAAATGCAGAAAGCTACTGTGAAATTGTCAGTTATGAAAAAGGGGGGAGGGAGGGAAAGAGAGAGGGAAGGAAGGAAGGAAGAAAGGAAGGAAGGAAGGAAGGAAGGAAGGAAGGAAGAAGGAAGGAAAGGAAGGAAGGAAGGAGTGATGATGGAAGAGGGAGGGAAGAAAAAAAGGAAGGAGGGAGGGCGGGATGGAGGGAGGAAGGAAGGGAGGAGTGATGGAAGGGAGGAAGGGAGGAGTGATGGAAGGGAGGAAGGGAGGAGTGATGGAATGGAGGGAGGAAGTAAGTAAGTAATGATGAAAGGGAGGGAATGAAGGAGGGATGTTGTACCAAAGGGGAAAAAATGGATTTTAGGTTATCCTTAAGTGTTTCATTTTGGTTTGCCTGAATGGATCAACCCTTGTTACAAGACTCCTGAATGTTGCAATTCGCAGTTGTTTAACTTTAAACACCCGGGTGTCATCCAGTCTGGATTATAATATCAGCATAATTCAGAATTATGGACAGGCACCAGGTGCTGACCATCTTCCTCCTTCCTAGGATGGGCTGGGAAAGGCTCCTCAGTTCCCCATTCCAGCAGTTCATCACATCTCTTTCGGCTTCTTTTGTACTTTCGCATTTCTGCTTTTGTTTATCCATCACGAAAGGAGAACAAAGAAAAGAAACGGTGGAAGAGGAGGAAGAGACTCAAATAATGATTCTTTCCTACCGTTCTCTCCGCTGCAGCTAGATAATGAACAGCTGGAATGATTGCCACTGGAGACATTAAGAGTCAAATGCTCATTGATCTCAGCCAGATAATAAAGAAAGCCTCAGCATGATCAGGTAGCACTGACGGCGATGCTTCTTGTTAAGGAGAAATTCAACAGTGGTGGCACCCAATGGGATATTATTGCAAAGGATTTGCAGTCTTCAATTTTTTTTTGGTTTGACCAGAAGAAATCTCTCCCTTATCTGCCCGATCATGGATCCATACATAGATTGATCTCTGCAATCTGTACAGAGATGGATTAATGCAATACAAAAAAGCTATTTGTCTATGGAGAGTCTCACTCATCTAATTTAATGAAAAGAAGGACCAGGGTTGACATGA
Organism: Vipera berus; assembly: GCF_964194415.1. NCBI lineage: Eukaryota > Metazoa > Chordata > Lepidosauria > Squamata > Viperidae > Vipera > Vipera berus. Next base: position 3,917,888 of record NC_138211.1, on the reverse strand, counting down.
CAGCTGTCTTTCCTATATCTGAGGACCTGCCACAAAGAAGAAGGGGGTCAACCTATTCTCCAAAAGAAGAAGCAATGGATGGAAAATAATCAAGGAGAGAAGCAACCTAGAACTAAGGAGAAATTTCCTGGCAGCGAGAACAATCTGCCTCCAGAAGTCATGGGTGCTCCATCACCGAAGGCTTTTAAGAAGAGATCGGACAACCATTTATCTGAAACAGTATAGAGCTTCCTGCCTGAGCAGGGGAGTTGGACTAGATGACCTCCAAGGTCCCTTCCAACTCTGTTATTCTGTTATTCAGGCCATAGTTGTCCCAAAGGTCCTTTTTTCCAAAAGGCAACTAGACTTTCTTGATTTTTGTTCCTTGATGATGTTTTGCTTCTCATCCACGAAGCTTCTTCAGTTCTCTTCTTTAGAACTGAAGAAGCTACTTGGATGAGAAGCGAAACCTCTTCAAGGAACAACAAACGAAGTCCAGTTGCTGCTTGAAAAAGCACCTTTGGGACTAAAAAAGCTGCTTCTTTGCTTTCTCCAGCATATCTATTATTTATTTATTAAACAAATTTAACTCGCTGCCTAACTCATGCAATGGTGGCTCTGGCCAGCTTAACAACATTTTAAAAAATTTAAAAGATCCACCATATAATAAAACCATTTTTTAAAAAAGAGTCCATCCCACCATCCATGGCAACAACAACAACACAATAAATCAGTCACTGGATCTGCTCCATCTCCATTTGTGGTTCCCAGGCCCTCTATATTTTTAGGGCCTTTTGGAAAAACAACAGAGTGGGGGCCAAGTATGCCTGGGGGGGGGGAATGATAGACCATAAAGAAAAGGCCACCACTGAGAAGAGCCTTTTGTAGTCCTGCCTTCCATATCTGAGCCGTGGTGGCGCAGAGGTTAGAATGCAGTACTGCAAGCTACTTCTGCTGGCTGTCAGCAGTTTGGCAGTTCAGTCCTGACCGGCTCAAGGTTGACTCAGCCTTCCATCCTTCCGAGGTCAGTAAAATGAGGACCCAGATAGTTGGGGGCAATAGGCTGACTCTGTAAACCACTTAGAGAGGGCTGTAAAACACAATGAAGTGGTATATAAGTCGAAGTGTTATTGCTATCCTTCCTTCCCTCCAATAGTGGCGCAGTGGTTAGAATGCAGTATTGCAGGCTGACTCTGCCTACTGCCAGCAGTTCGATCCTGATGGGGCTCAAGGTTGACTCAGCCTTCCATCCTTCCCAGGTCGGTAAAATGAGGATCCAGCTTGTTGGGGGGCAAATGTACTGACTCTGTAAACCGCTTAGAGAGGGCTGTAAAGCACTGTATAAGTCTAAGTGCTATTGCTATTGCTATCTGGGATCAGAGATGACTTGCGTGGAGGTTGAAATTTGCTCAGCACTGGCAATTGGACAGCATCTTTATTGATCCCCAAAGCAGCAGGCTGACTTAGTGGTTATATGGTTGTTCTTGACTAACAACCTTTCATGCTGGCTGGGGAATTCTGGGAGTTGAAGTGCACACGTCTTAAAGATGCCAAGGTTCTGTGTAAACATTAGGGATGGACAAGCTTGAATATGAATCCTGAAGCACGTCAAAAAAACCTCATAGGAGACCACCTGTCTATCGTGAGAATACAGCACAGCATTAACCTTAATAAGTTTGATTCCCTAAAGCATCTGTATCACTTGCCATCCTGGCACAAAGTCCTGAAGGAGTGGATGCTTTAAAGGCCAGAGAGAGGTGCTGCTTGCCCCTTGTGTATGATTCAAAGCACATGCAGAAATAATTTTCAATGAGTGCACAGCTCTTATAACTATGCAAAAACACTTCTTTCTACTGTAGTTAAGACTCTTCTTTGTTTTATTCTCCTTGCATGAGTTTGGATGAAAACTTGTCTAGGTGGTATCTCTAGTAGCTAAAGTTAAGTGAACATATGCTAGCAACAGGAACTTTTCTCAGTGGTAGCATAAGGAATATCCTCCTTTAGAGAATGTATTTCTGAAAATGAGGGCCCAAATGACTATGCCATCTTAGAGCAACTGCTCAGTAAGTCTAATATTAGGCACCAACCAGAAAGCAAGTAAGCCAGGCTGGGATATTAAACAATCGCTTGTTGTTCCCCTCACCCAAACTGGATTTAACCCTGTTGATAAAAACTTTTCTAGCCAGTTTGATTTTGTATGAAAAAAGAAGAAGATCTGAGTGATGATACTAATGTGCTCTTTTAAAAAAATACTGTTTATTTTAATAGGAGCTTGGTCCTAAAAGGGGCTTTGGACTCATGATTTTATGACTTACTCAGCCTTCTTTCCAAATTGCTTGCAAACTGCCCCAAGAATGCCTTTATGAGCTGGAAGGAAGATTAGACTTTTAAAATAAATCAATATTATATTTCCTGCTCTCTGAATCACTTCCTAGATTCAGACCGATCCTTGGCAGGGAGACTGAACAAATAATCAAACCCGATTTAGCGAAACAGTAAAACAACTGTCACATCGTAAATATTCACCCAGGAAGGTATATACTCCAGTATGACTTGGAATGGATTATGCAATCACCTTGGTAGCATATCTCCGTTAGCTGCAGTCTCTGCCGGGATTAATATGCCATTTTGCCATCACTTTTTTTTTCCTTTCCACTGGAAGTAATATTACTAATGCACCAAGGAGGCACCACCCAAATATTAGAAAGGAAACTTGACTCCACAGTAGTAGTCATATTCTTGCTAATGCAGAAGCACATGGTTACGGTTCAATCTCTTCTAATTCTTCGTGGCTTTACAGACATCACATCAGTCAGACTGTTTTTCTGTAACTGCCTCTTTGAATACTTGCAAACTTCTGCCTGCATCACCAGTGGGAGCGTTTGGCCATCCTGCTTTCTGATGCTCTTTTGAACAACTCCCTTCTGTTGTTCCAAGTCTCAGCCTTCTACAATGACTCTTGACTTTGCATTATGTCTGCAGAATAGTTACGCTTTAGCTTCGTTGCCCACGCTTTCAGTGGTTTTTCACCACCCAGCACTGAAGGATTTCTTCCTCTTGAAGGCCAAGGCCTTCCCAACCTTTGTCTCCAGCCCTGGCGTGGAAAGGCACTGATTTTATTTCATTCAGCTTTTCTGAGAGTCCAGCTTTATGTTACCGTTGGGAAAAGTGTGTCCTTGAAAATACATAGCTCCCTTGTCAGTGTTATGTCTTGCATTCTGAGATTATAGGGACCACCCAGCTATTTGCAAAGGACACCAAAGAAATAGTACATCTGAGAACCTACCAGTCTGCTCACTACTGAGGTTATTTTTTTTTAATTTTTATTTTAATTCCATTTATATCCCGCCCTTCTCCGAAGACTCAGGGCGGCTTACAAGCTTAGCAGTAGCCTTCATTCTATGTATATGCCTGCTTATTAGGGTTTTCACACACACCCCAAGCGGCATTATTACAAAGTCAGCTTATTGCCCCCAACAATCTGGGTCCTCATTTTACCTACCTCGGAAGGATGGAAGGCTGAGTCAACCTTGAGCCTGGTGGGATGCGAACCTGCAATAATTGCAGGCAGCTGGTGTTACTTAAGGAGGCATTAGCCCACTGCTCCACCAAGGCTCAGTTATGCAGTCAAAGTGGGGGGGGGGAAGCACTCCGGGTGTGTGACAGACCTCATTGTTGGTCCCTGTTTTTATCCAATCTTGGTAGTGTTGATACTGTATAGCAGGGGTCCCCAACCCCCGGTCCGTGGACCAGTACCAGTCCGCGACATGCCAGCAACCGGTCCGCACAAACAAGCAAAGCCCCATCTTCGGGATGCAGGCAGCACACAAAACCACGCACCCTCCAGTCCGCGGAAAAACCTCTCTCCACAGAACCAGTCCCTGGTGCCCAAAATGTTGGGGACCTCTGCTCTATATTACAAATGCAAGTGGCTGTCACGGAACATGGTTTTTTTCCCCTTAAAAATAATGAGCACAAGATCGTTACTCAGCCCAAATGGGGCAGAGACAAACATCTCCCCAGGGCCACTCAAGACAAAATACGGGTAGTCCTCAACTTACCACAATTGAGCCCCAAATTTATGTTGCTAAGTGAGTTTTGCCCCCTTTTATTACGCTTTCTTGCCACAGTTGTTAAGTGAATCTCTGCAGCTGTTAAATTCCCAAAATAAAAGCACACAGAATAATAACCCCAAAAAATGATAAACCAAAAACCTAAGCAACAGTGATGGCCTGTTATGCTTTGTTACTTGGATGGAAAGTTTTAAGCCTGGAGGGTAGTGTATGGTATTTTAAGTTGTATAATACATTAGGAGAAGGAAAGGTTGTATTAATTTGGTTTTAGTATGTTAAAGTTTAGTTGGATAAAAGAATAGTTTTATAAAACTGATATAAATTGTTTTATGTGTGTTTGAAATTAATTTGTAATACTTTTATGGGCAATATTGGAGTATCAGGATAATATGAATTTAAAGCTTAGTTGGGAAGAAGAACAGCGTTAGACAATTGATATAAATTGTTTTATTTGTGATTGTTTTTATTGGGTAGATGGAAAAGTATTATATTGTTTTTGAATAATTATTGATATGATATATATATATATGTTTGGAGTTTATCTATATGAGTTAAAGTTCGATAGTCTATATAGTTCAGGATTGTTTGCGTAAGCTAGATTATGATTGTTTGTATTTTTATACCCTGTATTCTGCTCTGGGAAGTGGGGGGGGGGAGGGGAAAGGGAGGGTGGGGTTGGGGAGGGCTGGGGAGGGTAGGAGGGAAGGGGGCTGGGAGGGGGTTTTCTTTTTTTTCCTTTTTTGTTTGTTTGTTTTGTTTTTGTTGTTTGTTAAAGTTAAAATGTATTCTAAAACTTTTTAATAAAAAAAAAACCAGTGATGGCCCCCAAAACAAATGGCGGTCAAACCACAAACTGTTCTGAAGGATGACTTTTTAAAGGGTGCAACAGAAAAAAGATAGCTCTGTTATTTTCTGCTTGGCTTTGTTCCTTGTTCTCGTATATGTAGCTGGGATGTTTTTGCTTTGACACCCTGCTTTTTTTTGGCTCTGTTGCACCCTTAAAATAGTCATCCTGCAGGACAGGGAGTACCTACCAAAGTCTCACTGGCATCAGTGGAGGAGCAGCCAGAGGGCGGAATGAAACAACTGTGTTGATAAACTGGCAAATTTTCACTATGTTTCATAGTGAAATCAGCCTCAAATAGTTGGTGCACCAGTCAAGTGTTCCTTTTTTTGTGTGAAAACTCAAAGGATTTTTCTGGTGCTTGTTGACCCACCAAAGACCTAACTGCCATCAGCAGTAAGCTACCTTCTTCCATCAGGAAACTGTACAAGGTAAGTGCATTTAATTTCTATTTGCTTGGATGTAACTTGGGCTACAAAGAGCCTCAAAGTTTGCTGGTTCATCCCAAGCCTTTACAGAAGAACCACCGTCTTTTTAAAACATGGCCAGCACAAAAAGGGAATAATTAGAGATGTTCATTGCCAGCCACTATCCACTTGTAATGGGCCCTTGGGTACTAAATAATTACCCACTTTGTGTGGTAAATTGGGATCAGGTGTTAACTGCTTGAGATGTATCCTCCGAAGAGCTGGTAAAGGTGAATAGAGATGTGTTTTTAAACCAAACTCGGGAAAATAGGTCAAATATGTATCAGTGTTTCATCTCTCTCTAGAGCAGGGGTAGGCAAGCTTGGCTCTTTTATGACTCGTGGACTTCAACTCCCAGAATTCCTGAGCCAGCTATGCTGGCTATGCTGGCTCAGGAATTCTGGGAGTTGAAGTCCACGAGTCATAAAAGAGCCAAGCTTGCCTACCCCTGCTCAGTCTAAAGCAGTGTTGGCAACTTGAAGATGTGTGAACTTCAACTTCCAGAATTCCCCAACCAGCATAGCACACCTTCACTCGGGAAGTCCACAAGTCTTAAAGTTGCCAAGGTTTGATAACAGAAGTGGATAGCCACTGCCTTGTTCCAACATGTTTTCAACCCTGGTTTTCCTGGTGGTCTCACATGAAAAGACCAAACAGGTCCTCCTTAGCTTTTCAAGACCAACCAAAGTCAGTGAGATGCTGCCACCTAGCTGGTCCATCTGACCGAGCTCAAAGGAACCGGTGATGTCTGGATGGGGAAAGTCTTTCTGAATACACGGTTTGTGGTGGTTGATGCCAAGGAGTCTGAAGTAATTGACCTAGTGTAACCTAATTGCATTAAAACAGAGAGATGGAACCTACCAGCTGAGTAAATGTGCTTAGTTGAGGGCAATCACATCACAGCTAGGGAAGTTTTTATCTACCCACTGGAGACCAGGAGATTCCAAGCTATAGCTTGTAATGGGTTTGAATAATCATCAATTCTTGTGTCCAAGGGACACTCCCAAATGACTCAAAGTCCTCTGAACAGTTCCTGCCCTTTCCCGGTCCTTAGTCTTCCTCATCCTGACATCACCCAGGGATGTTTAGATGGATGGATGGATGGATGTGTACAGGGGAAACTCACTACTATATCCCTCACCAAAGCCTACCTCTCTTTGTAAATGTTTGTCCTATTTTATCAATGTGCAGCTCAAGCAATGCCCAATGAACAAGGATTCTACAGAGGACTGCCCCCCATTCCAGGATTCCCTACAAACTCAAAGGGTTGTAGTTTCACCATTGATAAACTCTAGCAGTCATCAAGAACCATACTTTGGGAGTTGGGTCCTTCCGTTGGGCCCTATCCTTCAGGGGTATCCTAAGGTCTACCATAGTTTCTCTCCCCATCCTCTTGTTTCTATAGTAATAGCTTATTAGGTTTGCTATAATCCTTAACATCCCTGGAAAACAGCTCTGAAATAATGCATTTTATACCCCCAGCTCCACAAATGCTGGATACTCCTCTTGAGACTTATCAAGGTGAATGTTGTTGTCTAATTACTGTGCATGTACAACACACAACACGACCACACATATACATGGGTTATACAAGTGTAATCTTCTCAGCCTGACCTCTTTATTGTTTGGTTTGATGATCAGCAAAGAATAAATGGCGCTGGGCAGATATCCACGTGGGTGTATGGGAATCTCCTTGCAAAATTCACAATCTGATCTGCCTTTGAGGAAAGTAGTTTAATTATTTATACGTGTATTTACTTTTTGATACATCACACATTTTTTTGAACCGACGGTCTCTCTCAGAGAGGGACTCTGGGTGTCGTACAATAGAACATCAAAATATAAAACAGTGTGAAAATTGAAGTGCTAAAGTTCCAATTTTAAGTTAAAAATTGGAAAAATGATTTTAAAAAAATGAGGTAAGAAGAATTGAAGCCTGTTAAAAATTAGAATTCTTAGAATGTCTTAGAATAGGGGTCCCCAACCCCTGGGCTGTGTGGACCGTGGCCCATTCAGAACTGGGCCACGCAAGTGGCGGGCTGGTGCACACATGCGCCCAGCTCAGCTTGTCCAAGCAGTGGGCCAGCTCCCCTCCCCCACATTGAGCCACCAAGCCATAAAGGTTGGGCATCGCTGCCTTAGAATTCCCCACCCTTCGCCTTCCCATTTGACTGCCGAGTTCTTTAAAAATCGAGACATATTGTGGATGGATAAATTTACTCAGGGTTGCAAATTAGTGGGCACTGAGCACAAGCAAAGGGGATAGGGAGAAAGAGAGAGGGCCAGGTTTTGTGTGTGTGTGTGTGTGTGTTTTTCTATGTGTATGCGTGCACTCATTGTTGCTTCTAACAGTGCAGTTCAGGAAGGTGGAGGAAAGAGATGGGTGAGGTCGGTGGAGCCGAAAGGGAAGGGAAGCAAGAAAAATGTATTCAATAAAAATTGGTTGCTTTCCAATTTTCATCTGGCAATGCTCCATATTCATTGACTGAATTCCCTCCCCTTTTTTATGATTCGCTTTTTTGGAAAGGGAAGCATAACTTGGAATATTCGATATGTGTCAATGCGGAGGGGGTGTAGGTGCAGGATGATATTATTATTTTTACTACTACTACTACTACTATTGTTATATTATTATTATTATTATTATTATTATTATTATTACTACTACTACTACTACTACTACTACTACTCTGAGGGGTGGTCACACAGTCAGCCAGATGTTCAGGCTGGATTTGGCGTTTTTATCCACCTATGGAGTCCTTTCCAAGAACCTGGGCTAGGCAGATGTTGCATAATACATTAAAACAATAGGGTTTGTCCCCCAGTCAGCCAGATGTTGAGACTGCCTTTGGCATCTTTATCCACCTACCCAGTCCTTCCCCACCACCAGGGCCAGGCAGATGTTGTGTGAGATATGTCAGCCAGATGTTTAGAAAGGATTTGGCATGTCTGCCCACCTCTGGAGTCCTTCCCAAGGATTTGGGGGCAGGCAGATGTGGTTTGCTGGTGTCATCGCAGGATGCCAGCCGTTCCAAGTCAATAACAACAACAACGAGCTGGGCACTCGTCCTCCTTGTTGGCACGGCGTCACTCTCCGTCGGACCCTCAACAGAAGCGCGGTCTGGCTTCACCTTCGCCGCCGGCTCCACGGAGCCGATCCTCCCGCCCCGTAGAAATCCGAGTAAAAGCTCTTCCAAGGATCTCCGCCGCGGTTCCGCAACCGGCAGGAAGATGTAGCTGCAACCTGCTCCGCCGAGCAGCCTAGACTCTAGAGGGAAGGGAAGGCGCAGCCCAGAGCCTCGCCAGAGGAAGTCAGGCGGGCGGACGGACGCGGCGGCGGCGGGCGAGAGGCGCCGCGCCATCCCCGGGAGGAGAGGTGAGAACGCGAGGCGAGCTGGGTGGGGTGGGCGTACGTGTGAACCCGTCGCGGGGAGCCAAGAAGGCTGCGCGGGAGGGGGTGAACGCGCGTTTTGGGGACCGATTTTGCAGGAGGGGCGCGCCCGGGAAGGAGCGCGCAAGAGAGGCTCAAGGGGGTGAAAGGGTGTGGGCATCAAAGTGGTCGTCGGGACGCAGACAGGGAGGCTTTCGCGCGCTCCCGCCTGCCTGCCTGTTTATGTGCCTGTGTGTGTGGGGGGGGAGAGTGTGGTGGAAGTGGAGAGAGAGAGAGAGAGAGAGAGAGAGAAGGAGGAAATGGACGGGAGAGAAAGAAGGGGGCGGTGTAGTCTGCGGCATTTCCAACTGGCCGCGGTGGTGGGTTGCCTTTCCAGTCCACGCGCGCGCGCGCGCTAACACACCCGGTTCCTTAGAGGTCTATTATATCCGATACACGCGCCTGCGGGGTGCACGTGGACACCCATACCCGCACACAGACAGCCCCGCTTCCACATCCTCCAGGCCAGGCCCCGGCTAAGCCCCTTCTTTGAAGCCCGCCGCCCGTTTTCGCCCGCCACCCCGCCCTCCTCTCCTGCTCAAAAAAAGCCAAAGCGCGGGGAGGTGTGGAAGGAAGGGTGAGGGTGTGTGTGTGGGGGGGAGAACTGAACGAGCTGGGGAGGAGAGCCGAGGCTTGTAAATTAACGGTGCCGGTGGGTGGCTGATCCACAGGAAGAAGGAAGGCTGCGGGAGGGCGCGGGAGGGGGCAAGGAAACCGGCGAAGGAAAGAATGGGAAAGCTAAGCAGGGAGAAATAAGCCTGGCGGGGCGAGAGAGGGGGGAAGAGGCGGGAGGGGGACGGAGGAGGGGGGGCGTCTCCGGGGGGCGACCTGCGAAAGGTGAGCGAAAGGAGGCGTTTTCCCCACCCACCCGCCCGCTTCTTCTTCTTCTTCTCCTCCTCCTCCTCCTCCTCCTTTTTTTTCTCCTTCCAGTCATTCTCTTCCCCCCCCCGCGCGCCTTTGAAGTGGTTTTAGAACGTTCGGGAGTTTATGTTTATTTAGAACGTTGACGGGGAAAGTGAGAGTGCCGGGGGCGTGGGGGGGGGCGGGCGAGGCGACTGTAAAGTTTTGCCCGACGAGGTAGCCCCTCGCGTCTGCTACTAAACGAAACCGGGTGGGGGGGGTGGGGGGCGAAAGGAGAGGTAGGCAGAGATTTCTGGGGTGGGGAAGCCTCTGCAACTCTGTCTCCCCCCCCCTGCCCTCCCCCTCCCAAGCTTCCAAGTTTATCGCCGTATGAATTTTCACCTCTCTCCTTTGCGTATAATAACAGGATGACTCCCAGGTACCCGGCAGATATATATATATTGGGGGGGGGGGAAGAGAGGAAGAAGAAGGGAAGAAGAGTGTGAATAGAAGGAAACCCCATTCCATTTGGATCCTGGGTGTCGCGGAAGGGTGGGGGTCCGCAGGGAGAGGACAGTGCCGTCCCCGAGGTGGTGGCGACATCTGAGATCAAAGTGATTTGCGGGTCGGTTTGCGGCGCGCGAGAAATCTTTACTTCCCCCCCCCCCCGCGGTGTGTGTGTGTTTGTGTGTGTTGCAGAATAGTCCAAAAGCGACAAGCGAGGTGCAAGGAAAAGCGAGACATAAAAACGCACGCCTTTGGGAAGCATTGCAACCTCTATTTATATCAGTTAGATGTACGGGGATTTGAAGAAGGGGGTGGGGTGTGTGGGGGTGGGGGGGTAAAGAACGAAAGATAGTCTTCTCCCTTCTGTCCCTCCCACCCCTCCCCGTCCCCTCCGCAGCAGCCTGTTGCCAGCTCGCTCTTGCAGACTTGCAAGGTGGCCGTTCGTTTCAGCCTTTCTCCTCCTCTAGTCTCCCCCACCCCTCTCGAAATGGACGCCAGCTATGGGATGTTGGGGGGGGGAGAGAGAGAGAGAGAGAGATCTGGAGGGGGCTGCACCAGCTCTCCCCCACCCTTCGCTCCTGCAATTCCTCTCCCCCATCCTCAGATTACCGGAGTGGATGTCTGAGCAAGAGTGGCCTTGATTTTCAACTACGGAGGGCGGGCCGAGGATGGGAAAGGAAAGGAAGTGGGGGAAAAAAAGGGGGGGGAATTTGTGTGTGTGTGTGTGTGTGTGTGTGTTTGAGCGCGCGCGCGTGTATAGCGTTAAAGGTTTTCTTTTCGCTGTTATTTTCTTAAATAGCCGCGGCGGCCCTTGGTAGCTACAGTGGCCGGGCGGGCGAGTGTAGTTCTTAAGCTTTTTTCTGCCCTCAAAAAAGATAGCGATGATAGGCAGAGGGTCTTTTAAAACCCGGGGGTCGGGTCACGTCTGAAGCTAGGAGAAGCCAGTTCCTCTTCTTTCCTCCCTACCAACCCTTCCCAAAATTTGCTCTGCTTTTCGGGAAGACTGGACTTTTCGCCACTTCTGGAGGGTGAGTTTCGAACTGCTTTTTCAAACCCCTTCTGACTACTTCGAGGCGCCTTTAATTTCCCTCCCCATCAGATATAACTTTCCAAAATGGGAATGAGGGGTGGGTATAGCTCTGTCCACTTTACTAGATGTGGCTGCATTCTGTTTAGCATAGTAGGGAAAGAGTTAGTTAGGCTGTAGAACAGGTCTGCCTTGGCACTTGCAAAATCTTCCGCTGAATTAAATATTGTATGTCGATTGTACGTAGAGACATTTATGGCATCAAAATCTCTTTCCTTATTAGCAACAGAAATCTATTTTCTCTCTGCTCCCAAACACCCCCCCCCCTTGCACAGAAGCTTTTGTGTTGCCCTTTAGGTATTTTGCGTTACCGTTTTTTCCCCTAATATCTCTCTCTCTCTCTCTCTCTCTCTCTCTCTCTCTATATATATATATATATATATATATATATATATATATGTGTGTGTGTGTGTGTGTGTGTGTGTGTGTGTGTAATATTTTTCTTCCATTCCTGCCTTCCCTTTGGGTGGAGGGAGGGAGGGTGAGACGGGTTGGAGACAGAAATATTAGGCATAATAATAACAACAATGGCAATAACTCTTAATCATGATGATGATGATGATGATTATAAATCGTACTGACATGTGAGAGATTATGGACTGCGCCCCTCTCTGTCCCTGAGACCCTAACTTGTGACGTTTTGGTTTCAAGTCCACGGGTTAGGCTCTTGGGAGCTGTGAGTTGTGCCCCTACATCCTTCTCCAGTGTGTACGGATTTGGGGAGGAGGGGGCTCGTAGATATAATATGGGAAAGTTGTTGAATCGGAAGCCGTTCTTTGCCATTGTGTTCTTCTACTCCACCCCCAAAGATCTACAAGTATGTTTTTAAATGTTGGTCACAAAGGCTAAGCTCAAAACAAAAAACAAACAAAATCCCAATATTTAAGAGTAATTTGGCATTTGAGTTCCATGAGTTTATTTGTTGTGTTCCTTTCAAGGTGTGAGTCGATGCATCCTTTTTGTTATGGGTGCTCGATAGCTCATGCGTATTATAAGTTTATTAAGAGGTCTGGGCGTCCATTTGAAGGTGCAGGGAGAAACCTCTGCAAAAAACAGAAATCAAGAAGCCTTGCTTTTTTTCTTTCTTTTTTCCCTGAATTGCAGCAAAAGTCCTCTGGAGTTCTGGTTTTGATTGAAGCTTTTAGGCAGAGCCCAGGATGACAGGATTCAGGCATACTTTTATCCCCTCTCAGGCTGTCTAGTTGGGTGCTTTTAATATTCTATCTAGACTGTTTTCCCTCTACCTCTTCATGCCCAGCATTTAAGGAGCTCTCCGTTCTTTTTGGAAATTAATATTGATAATAAATGGACCTCAACGCATGGCGATATATAGAGTTTGTGCCTGTAGGCCTGCCGATAAAAGTAAGTCCTTATTTCTCCTGTCTACACCACCACCCCCTTAACACACACACACACACACACACACACACACACACAATACATTCTTGAGAGCAACACACAGTACTTTCAGAGCGTAATAGAAACAGCTCGGTACCTTGGTGCTTGACCTCAATCTATTTTTCAGCTTAAAATCCCAGCATGCTTCCTGCTTCCAGGTTTAAAAAGGAACTATATTTCATATGCAGATGTACAGTGTATGGAGAGGTGGTTGGTAGCTGGGCAGTTATATGTGCAAGCGTTTTTTTTACTGAACACCCCTTTTCTGGTTCTTGCTGCGCCTGCTTTAATTTTTCATTTATTTTTTTTCAGCATTCCATATTCAAGATAAACGGCTTATAAAAACAAGAGCTGAGGTTTTCCTTCCCTCGGTCTGCCTCTCTTTAGTCTGGCATTTTATTTTATTTTATTTTACTTTTTTGCATGAAATCTGTTGGAAATAACTTATCGGTTAGGGGAAAAAAAGAGGGGTGAAGTTACTGTGCTGGGAGGTGTGGTGTGCTTGCGAAGAGACCTGGGTTTGCTGGGGGGGGGGAGAGCATTCCTTGATCCTGCCTTTTGCTGCATCATTGATAAGGAGATTAGGTCTGCCTTGCCAAAAAAAAAAAGGGCTGCACTTGTTGTGAGAGGTTGTGAGTTTTGTTGCGATTGTCCAGAGTGCCATCAATATGAATTCAGAAATTAAAGGGAGAGGCGTCTGGTTTCATAAAAAGATGGATTCTGGGCATGTGCCCTGCTGAACATAATAGGGCAGCAGTGTCTCCGAGGTGTGTGGTTGTGGTTGTTTGGCCATAGGATGCAGTCTGATGCATGGTGGCTTACAAATTAGTCCCACAGAATTCAGGCTCTTGTTTGGGGAAAGGCACACATAAATTCTGGATATGCATCAAGCCTGGGGGAGCCACAGGCGTGGAGAAGCTGCTTGCAAAATGGGAAAGCCCTTATTCATTTCACTGCTTTCTCAAAACCAAAAGGCAAAAGGATCCATTAAATAGAAAACAGTAAAATTCGTATTGCCAGTGAGGTAGATGGGCATCTTTCGATTTACATTACAATAACTGGCACGCTTTTTTCCTCCAAAATCCAATACCAATCTGAAGTGAAATCTTCCAAAACCTTTACAAAGAAAAAAAAAATATATACACTTAAAAATCAGGGAAAAGTTTCTGTTGTTCCTGAATCTTCCTATAGGCTTAGATTCCTTTGAAATGAGGGGGTGAGACTGGCTTTGCATTCTTTCCAGAAATTATATTCGTATCTCTCTCTCTCTCTCGATATAGATATAGAGATAGAGATAGAGATAGAGATAGATAGATAGATAGATAGATAGATAGATAGATAGATAGATAGATAGATAGATAGATATAGATATAATATATATATGACTGCGATCATGCCACCCCTAAGCAGATTCCCAAATTAAATTGGGCAGAATCATAATAATAAGTGTGATAGGAGCCGTCTCTTTCCATAGCCTTCCCTTTAGGAAAAGTGGAAACAGCAAATTTGCCTATGTATCTCAAAGGTGGCTGTGTATACAAGATTCGGGGCGGGAAGTGTAGTAAAATAACAATGCCTAAAACCCCTCTCTTTCATGCCATGCTTTGTAACAATGCAGAGACACCCTCTCTTCTCTCTTCCTATGGCAGACAGGTTTCGCTGCCTCCTCCCCTCCCTCAGTTCCTCCTGTGAGGAACACATCAGTGAAGTTCAGTGAAATGAGTAACATAATTGGGAGTTGGTTCAATCACTACCAGTCTAGACTAGTCCAGACCCATCAATTAAGCTGGGTGGTGTTTTTTTTTTTTTTTTGCTTTAAAGGGAAACCACACTCGGCACAAATAGGCTACTATTGATAGCGAATGCCTTTCCTCCATCGTTTAAAGTTTTAGCCGGATCCCAAATAAAGCATAGGGGGAAGGAGGGAGAAGGAGGGAGAGAGGGAGATTTGACAGGGAAAGAGGGTGAAGAAATGGGAACTTTTGGGCAACCAGAGGCGATCGGGGTGATTCAGTATATACCATATATAGCATGCACACATTCTTCTCTTCTTCTCTTCCATATTGTCTAGGTTGGCATTTATGTCATCTTTGAGGTGGGGCTGCAATGTAATTGCACTATAAATGTCTCCAGTTGGAAGAATTTTTAGGTAATCAAACAGGAATTCATGTGGATAATGAGAAGCATGTTTTCTTTTGCTGCTTAAAAAATTATTCTCTCTCTCTGGAATTTCCTTTCCTTTCCTTTCCTTTCCTTTCCTTTCCTTTCCTTTCCTTTCCTTTCCTTTCCTTCCCTTCCCTTCCCTTCCCTTCCCTTCCCTTCTTCTTTTTTCCTTTCTTTTCCTTCCCTCCCTATTTTAATAGGAACATCAAGCCATGTTATTTAGGCTACATTATAAAATCAAGCCATGTTATTTAGGCTGCATTAAATTTGTTCGTTGTTTCTCTAATTCTGCTTGTGTAAAATGGGGGGGGGGCAGTATTCACACACATAGCAGAAAAAGATAGCTGGCCAATTCTGACTTCATTTAAAAATAAAAAAAATGCATGCTTCTGTTTATTTCTATTCCTGTTTAGTTTGAATTACAGTATATTGGATCCTTGTATTTAAATGTACCTTCTCCCCCCCCCCCCCCGCTTTCGTCTAAGTTTTTTTTTTTTTTTTGCTTTCGTCTTTGGAAATGACAATATCTTGAAAATTTCACCTGGTTGTGTTGACGGGTTTTGTGCATTTTAGTTTTGCAAGGTTACAATTTCTCTAGCAGAATGAATAGTTTAAAGGTGCAGGATTAAAAAGGATGATGGACTTTTGGTCTTGTGCTTTGTAGCTTTTTCTTTTTTTTTCATATTTTGAGATTTTTTTTTTTTGGTCTGCAATGGGGCCGGGCCTGGTCTCTGCAACCGGCTTTGTTTCTCTTGATTTTCAAGAGCTTTTGAACGCAGGTGGTATAACTTGGGAGCTAAAATGGAGTCCATTTTCTTTATCTTTCTTTTAGTAATTCCTTCCAGGGCCTTAAAGTATTTTCATGAACCTGTAACCAATTAGATGGCTGACGTACAATTAAAGACTTGGTCCTGATGAGATGATTGATTTGTTTTTAATTGATTTCTAATTTCAAGCTCCTTTTCCCATTATGAAAAAACAAAAACAAAACAAAACCCTCACCAGCCTACAAAAAAATTCAGTTCTGGTAACAGATCCATCAAGTGTGATTTAGTTACTTGGCTGTCCATTTTTAAACCCCTTTCCATGCCTCGTTTGAAGGAGTTCGTTGGTCTGGTCTGTTAAAATTGCCCATGTCTGTTCTTCCCATAGCTTATTGAAAAATATATTATTTGATGGGGGGGCCTGCACGTGTCTCGGGGAGGGGTTTTTCCCTCAAATCATTGCATCTCCTTAAATTCTCATTATTACCCCATGTGATCTTCACAAACAAACAAATGTCACCCCACGGTCCACCTGCCGAAACTCAGAATGAAGAAGAAAAAAGGCGATAGAAGTCTTTTTGCTTTGAGTTTATTGTCTTATCCTTTTTGGAGGCGACGGCCACAGTCCATGGCAAAAATATTCCCCCCTTCCCTGGCTCAGGATTTTTTTTAAGGTTGCTAGTATTTACTTACTTACTTACTTATTTACTTATTTATATTTATTTATTTATTTAAACTGACTGACTGACAGACAGACAGACATCCAACTTATTAACCACCCATCTAGCTCTCTCCCAGAGGGGCGTTCGCCTTCCTTCCTTCTTGCACACACACCCAAAGCTGGGACACACACACACACACACACACACACACACACACACACACAAAGAACACACACATTGTTTCAATAATCCGGGCAATAAATGCTAATTAGTAATGCTTGAGGACCCTATCAGTCAGAGTAAGTATCATAATTTACCTCTTTCTTCTTAAACGCATTCCTGGCTAATTTACATTTGGAGAAGAACAATTGGACTCTCCTTCCCTATGGATGGGCTGGGTTTCCTATGCCTCTTGGTCACTTCCCCGCCCCCCCCCCCCACTTAGCCAGTGTTGGATTTTGCAAATCCTTCGGTCCAGATGTCCAAACTTGTCCATAGATGACATTTGATTTAAAAAAAAACCAAAAAAAAAGAATTTTTTTTCTCAATATCCCACCCGCGCCTTGTGACCTTCTCTTCCCGAAGAAGGTCTTGCTGAGAGGAACAAAGAAAAGCTGTCTTTATAAAGACACCATTAAGGAGAGAAGCAGGAGCAACAGATAAAGTGTGTGTGATATGGCAACCTATTTCACGCCACAAAAACAGAGATAATTAAATAATGGGTTTGTAGTTGTAGCTAATTAGGGCCTTCTTTTCTTTCTTTCTTTTTTTCTTTCTTTCTTTTTTTAATCTGCTCCTTCAGAAACCAGAAGCAAAATAGGTCTCCCAACTCTCTCTGGCTAAGCTGGGTCTCTCAGAGGACCACGTTCCTTTATTTTAGTCCTGCTCTTCCCTTGTTCATTTCCAGCTGATAAAAATCGGCTGGAGGTTACTAGGATTTGTGCATTTATCAATTAGGCCTCTCTTGTGATGGCTCTTTCATTCTCTGCAAGGTGATTAGCAATTTGCAGCCTTGCTAGTATTTTCTGTCTCCGATACTCACACTGAAAGTTGCCATTCTCCATGTGAAGCAGTGGTGGCCATCAACAAAACCCAGATTAAGAAAATTCAGCTCCTTGGCCATTGATCTCATTCCCCTTGCTTTGTTACCAAAGGGAGGAGAGATCAGTCTAGATTTATTAGCGTGCAGATGATGGGAAAGCTAAATTGCTTTGATTTCTACACACACCGGGCTGTTTCTTTCTCATCTTTCTAGCATGCTTCGTTGAGAAGCTACTTCTCTCCTTAATCTCCCGCCCTTTCCTCTTCTATGTTTTCATGTTTAGAACATGCGGCCCACCCCTCCTTCCAGGAACAGCCTAGGTGACTCCCAATCTCCTCTCTTTTGCAACTTTGTGGTGGACCCAAAACGTGCTTTTTCAAAAGGCAATTGGACTTTGTTTTTCCTTGAAGATGTTTCGCTTCTCATCCAAGGAGCCTCGTCAGTTCTGGATTCAGTTCTTCAGAACTCATGAAGCTTCTTGGATGAGAAGTGAAACATATTCAAGGAAAAACAAACTCCAGTTGCCTTTTGAAAAAGCACCTTTGGGACAACCATGACCTGGATGCCTGAGAAGCTCCATAGACAACTTTTGATGGAATTCACCCCTAGCTGATTGCTACTTCTGATCACTGATACATTTTGGACTGTTCCACGCCAGACAAACATTCCCTAAACTCCTAGGTAATCAACCTTTGGGGAACTGAGTGAGACCTGGAGCCATGCTTGGGGATATATGATTTTCAAGGACATGTGTCTTAAACTAGCTCTACGGTTTGCGATTACAAACAGGGATTTTGGTTCCTCCTGGAAGTGAAGCCAGAAGAAGCATCTCCAAAATTTGGATGCTCTTCTTGGAAGCCATGTCTTCAACCACAATTCACAATATCATCACACACTGCTGGGGAATATACATAAATTACACACTGCTGGACTCACCAATAGAAGTGTTACCAGTATGCTGACTCACCTCCATGATATTCCACTTGCACTGAAAGTGATTAAATGTGACTCACCCCGACACAAAGTTTAGCAAGGTCAGGAACAGCAATCTGCTTCTTCATCATTCAGGGACTGGTCAGTCAAATCTGTCATGGTTTTGTTCCATTTGGTTTTTTTAACCGAGACAAAACTCTTTTCCAATAAGCCTGACTTCTCCTCTTTCCAAAACATTGAACAGCTATTCCAAAGATATCTGATAGCCCTTCTTTTTTCAAATAATGATTTTTATTAAGCATTACAATTAAAAAGATACAAAGGAATACAAACTAAAAAAAGTGCATAAAAGGGAAAAAAAGAAAAATACTGTAGGAAAAAAGAAAAAGAAACATATAGCGAAGAAAAGAAAAATGCAAAGAAATGGCTCCCTCCTTCATCACCACAAGTACAGTGTAAGCAATTTCAGCAATGTTCCTTCTTAAAATACAGCCAATGATCCCATATCTCATCTTGAATCTACAAAACTCTCTTTTTATGACCCTGTAATCCTTACAAACAAATCATTAAAATTTCATCATTCGAGACTTCATCAGAAAAAGTCCATTAACACATCTATTTTAAACTTGATCAAATAAGTCAACTTTATATTCTTCCCTTTTAGAAATCTTGATCTTTAATCCATTCAAATAATGTCCTAAAATTGATGTTCACTTTTAATTTGTTCCTACTCACAAAATTCTTCAAAGCTTTAACAAATCTCTTCTGTAAATCCGATATAGGAAACTGATCCAGGTTGCTCTTTTAATAATGAAGGCATTAGTCAATTTCATTTATATATCCAGTGTGGCATCTTTTTCCATATCCCTCCCATATCCCTCATTTTAAAATCCACTTTCAGATTAATCTCAGTCCTGTTTGGTGAAACTTATTTCTCTTCCATTATTTCTTTAAAATACAGACTATCTATAAGGCCACGCTTCCTTAACATTAATTTCTTGGCCTATTGTTCAAAAATGTTGCCCAGCGTTAAAGCATTTTTGCTCCATTCTGTATTAGGAAATCCAATTTTAGTGTTCATCGTTTTCAATTGTAATCTGTAGCTTCTTCTGGTTCCCTCTAGTGTTCAGTCCCATATTATCACTTTAAAAAAAATCAAAACAAAACATTTTTCCATGGGAAAGGTTCTTATAATTAATTTCAAAATCTTATTACAAATCCATCTGGGCCCTTAGCCTATTTGTAACTTTCCCAAATCAACATTGTAATCACTCTCTTGCTGTTTATTCAAAAAAAAAAGAGAAGTCCTTAAACTTGTATTTGAAACGTCTTTCACTAAGGATTGAAGGAAACTCACCCAGTGCTTAAAATCTCTTGATCCAAAGGGTCCAAATAGCAAAAAAGCATTTTTTTTTAAAAAAATGATTAGTCTGTAATCCCAGGGTCCTTCAAGGTGCTGGCCATGATTTGAGCAAGATGGTGATTCTCTCATCTCCCAGAGCTCTGAATGCATTGGAGACCGCTACCTTGAAATTTTTCTCGCAAGGAACAATGGTCCGGAGCACTTGAGGGCAATCTCAAGTCCTCGCCTTGTCTGGAGAGGAATTATGAAGAGCCAGTCTACTAGTCATCAATTCATTCCATCACTGTCATCAGCTCCAATTTTAGCAGAGCTATCTTCCATTCATCATTTGTTCCCAAGAAGTTTGAAACAGGATAGTGCTTCTGTGCCAGTAGATTCTGAAGGCTGTGTAATTCTGTTTGCAGTTGTTCGTGTCTAAACATGGGTAAACACTTGCTTTTTATTCTGCCTTGTAGCATATAATAACAATAACAATAATAAAAAGTTGGAAGGGACCTTGGAGGTCATCTAGTCCAACTCCTTGCTCAGGCAGGAAACCCTATACCATTTCAGACAAATGGATGTCCAGTCTCTTCTTAAAAACTTCCAGTGTTGGAGCATTCACAGCTTCTGGAGGCAGGTTGTTCCACTGGTTAATTGTTCTAACTGTCAGGAAGTTTCTCCTTGGTTCTAGGTTGCTTCCTTCCTTAGTTAGTTTCCATCTGTTGCTTCTTGTCTTGCCCTCTGGTGCTGTGGAGAATAGCTTGACTCCCTCTTCTTTGTGGCAGCCCCTCAAATACTAGAATACTGCTATCATGTCCCCCCCTCGTCCTTCTCTTCATTAAACTAGACATACCCAATTCCAGCAATCGTTCCTTATATGTTTTAGCCTCCATATACAGATGGATTGTTCTATATGCAGTAATTTGGTCTCTGAACTCATGTATTTACTGTTGCACTTCCTCAAACACTTTCTACCTTTCTAAAAGAAAATTGTGTTCATTTTTCTTGTTGTCATCCTTTCTGAGAAAATACTTCCTTTTTTTTCTCTAGGTGATGGTTTTTGTGTTCTTCATCATTCAATGAAGCAGAGGAAACACTGGCTGATGTTGTCGTTGACTGTTCTGAAGTTGCCCTGGGGAGGGGCCAAAAAGGGGAGGGGCTTCCTTAGGAGAGGAAGTTTGCCCATCATAATTTAGGTGAGGCATCAGAAGCCAGAGAGGCTGCTGCTTGTTGGAGTGATAGTTGTTCAAGGAATAACTGCACACCAGCTGCCTGCAATTAGTGCAGGTTCGCATCCCACCAGGCTCAAGGTTGACTCAGCCTTCCATCCTTCTGAGGTAGTTAAAATGAGGACTCAGATTGTTGGGGGCAATTAAGCTGACTTTGTAATAATGCCGCTTGGGGTGTGTGTGAAAGCCCTAATAAGCAGGCATATACATAGAATGAAGGCTACTGCTAAGCTTGTAAGCCACCCTGGGTTTTCGGAGAAGGGCGGGATATAAATGGAATTAAAATAAAATAAATAAATAAAAACATTTGCACACATCCCTTGGACGCTTGTCACTGAATAAATGCAAGGTCGCCATCCATAGATTTTTCCCCCCAAAAAAAATATTTTCTTCCCTGTGAGAGAAAAGTGGTAGAAAAACATGTAGGAAAAGAATGTTCTGCCTGGTTGTGCCCTGAGTAGTATTCTGCTCTTTTTCCAGGATTTGCATTTAACCAGACAACTCCAGAAACCTGTTTGTCTATATATTTATTTTTATTTTATTTTTATTTTAATTCCATTTATATCCCGCCCTTCTCCGAAGACTCAGGGCGGCTTACAAGCTTAGCAGTAGCCTTCATTCTATGGATATGCCTGCTTATTAGGGCTTTCACACACACACACCAAGCGGCATTATTACAAAGTCATCTTAATTGCCCCCAACAATCTGGGTCCTCATTTTACCTACCTGGGAAGGATGGAAGGCTGAGTCAACCTGGAGCCTGGTGGGACTCGAACCTGCACTAATTGCAGGCAGCTGGTGTTACTTAAGGAGGCATTAGCCCACTGCTCCACCAAGGCTCAATATACCAGTAGGTTGGTACGTAGGTAGGTAGGTAGACAGACAGAGCAGTGTTTCTCAACTTTGGCAACTAAGATGTGTGGACTTCAACTTCCAGAATTCCCTAGTCATCCCCTACAATAGGATGGATGGATGGATGGAAGGAAGGAAGGAAGGAAGGAAGGAAGGAAGGTTGCCCATGTAGTCAAAGTTCAACTACTAGTGAATGAAATGGTTGGGTCATTCACAAATTTAGAAAGAAATCTACATTAAAGGTAGAGAACCCCAAAATTATACCTATATATAAGGTGTAAATGGATACATAAATGACCACATTTAAGATGTACTGCCAGAATATCCCATTAGCCTCTCTACATTCAACCATGGTCAATGGTGTCCTTATGTAGAGCTTTCTAATCACAAAGGCAGATGATATGGTTTTCAGTCATGACCATGTCAGATCATGCTGTCTCCTATTTTTTTTTTTTTGCAACCCTGTCACTTTCTGGTGCAAAAACCAAATCAAGAGTATGTATACCTAGAGAGTCAGTTTGGGTAGTGGTTAAGGTCCTGGGCTAGAAACCAGGAGATAGTGAGTTTTAGGCTTCTTTTAGTCATGAAAGCCAGCTGTGTGTTCTTGGGCCAATCATCAGAAGATGGTGAGTTCTAGTCCCACCTTAGCCATGAAAGTCAGCAGGTGACTTTGGGCCAATCACCAAGAGACGGTGAGTTTTAGTCCTGCCTTAGGTGTGAAAGCTGACTGAGTGATGTTGGGCCAATTACCAGGAAATTGTGACTTCTAGTTGTACCTTAGGCATGAAAACTGGCTGAGTGACTTTGTATCTGTCGAAAAAGACGAGGAAGAAAGAGTATTAGATATATTTGGTGCCTGGGAAAAAAAAAGGGGGGGGGTAGAGTCTAAATGTTGCTTAATTGAAAAAAAATATTTCATCTTCTCAGAACAAATCACATATGCTTTATCTCAAGAAAAATGAGTAAATTGATCCTATGCTGATTAGATTTCATCAGTAATTTAAAGAGATTCACCCCATCCTTAAAGAAATTTTCCCATTTTATAGCTTGAGATAAAATCTTATATATAGGGATCCAACTGGACTTTGGAGAAATAGGATGTCAGATTACATTCTTACAAACAGAATAAAGGTGAAAAGGACCTTGGAGGTCTTCCAGTCCAACCACCTGCTCAAGCAGGAGACCCTATACCATTCCAGACAAGTGACTGTCCGGTCTCTTCTCGAAAACTTCCAGAGTTGGAGCACCCACAACTTCTGAAGGCAAGCTGTTCCATGGTTTGATTGTTCTCACTGTCAGAAAATTTCTTCTTCTAGGTTGATTCTCTCCTTGATTAGTTTCCATCCATTGTTTCTTGCAATATCAATGAACTCGACTTTTTTCTTCTCCACAATAGTTATGTCAGGCCAGGTATCTGTCTGTTTGGATCCAAAAGTTCCATAGGATCTGGACTTGCTCATTTTCAAGAACTTTGTTAATTTGGTGTTCCCAGTAATTTTTTGCTGCATTCAAACCCAAACTTCTGGCAAAGCTTCCCATGTATAATTTTGGCAATTCGATCATGACGTTGTAGATAATCAGTCTGTGAGATTTTGCTGCAGCCACTGATAAGGTGATCCACTGTTTCATCTTTCTCATTGCATCAGTGACATTTGCTGTTGTTGCTGAGACGTTGGATTTTTTGCTTTCATAGAACTGGTCTGCAAGGCTTGTTCTTGGGCAGCTAAAATGAAGCCTTCAGTTTCTTTCTTCAGTATTTCTGATCTCAACCATCTCCATATTAGCTTTTTATTATTGTTGTTGTTGTTATATGATCTAATTGTTGATTACCGTATTTTACGGCATATAAGATGACTTTTTAACCCATGAAAATCATCTCAAAAGTTGGGGGGTCGTCTTATACGCCCAGTCGTCTTATACGCCGGAAAATAGTACATAAATCAATTGAGCGCCCCTGTTCTTGCAAAGCAACTTCAAGCCTCCTTAGTCCAGTCCCCCCTCCAACGTGACTCTCCCTTCCCACCCCCAAGAGCCTCTCAGCCCCTTCCCCTCCCCCTTGCAAACGCCAGACCCCGGGAGCTCTTGCGTCTATTCCAAAGGGTGGGTGGAAGGAAAAGCCCCTTTCGGCTCCGGCTTGGCTGCAAGTCAGCGAGCCCGGGAAGGCACGCCCTCCCCTCTCACTGTGCAGGAAGCAGGGCAGGCTGGCGTCTGGTGGGAGCCGGCAGGGCAGTCCTGCGCACGCGCGCGCTCCCCGGCTCCTAAGGAGTCCTCGGGGAGCCATGGCAGGCGCCTCATGCTCTTCCCTCTTGAAGCAGCATCGGCGGAGCCGTCCGGCGTCGGGCGGGAGCCGGCAGGGCAGTCCTGCACACGCGCGCGCTCCCCGGCTGTTAGCAGCCGGGGAGTGCGCATGTGTGCAGGACTGCCCTGCCGGCTCCCGCCCGATGCCAGACGGCTCCGCCGATGCTGCTTCAAGAGGGAAGAGCGTGAGGCGCCTGCCATGGCTCCCCGAGGACTCCTTAGGAGCCGGGGAGCGCGCGCGTGCGCAGGACTGCCCTGCCGGCTCCCGCCAGACGCCAGCCTACCCTGCTTCCTCCACAGTGAGAGGGGAGGGCGTGCCTTCCTGGGCTCGCTGGTTTTCCGGCGTATAAGACGAAAAATCTTGAAAATCATCTCAAAAGTTGGGGGGTCGTCTTATACGCCCAGTCGTCTTATACGCCGGAAAATACGGTAGATCGACAATGGTTTGTCCTACCAATAGACAAAGTGGGAACCAACAGGATGTTGGAAGAGAGTGCTTCAAATGAAGTACAACTTATCCTGAATTCCAATTGCTTTTTATTCCATGGTCCATGTTGACGATGGATTCCGTAGCCAGCCCACTTGGTATTCATGCATGCAATGAAAAGAGGGGCCACCTTGTCCCTTGCTTCAGGCAGCAAAATGCCTTGAGCCAGCCTTGAGCTGGAGCATCAATCTAAGCCAACGGGACTGTCTTTATATTCTCCCTGGAGCACAGAACTCCTGTCTCAAGGGGATCAGTGATGTAGGGCTTCCCTTTCAGATCCACTAAGAATTGGTTGAAGGGCCCTACCACCCTTCTAACATCCTAGAGCAGGAACCTAAGATATGCTCAGATGGTTTCAATACAGAAGCCACTTTGCCAATCCTAATTGCCATCAAAATCACAACAACAATGGAAGGGAATATTTGTAGCTCAGGGTTGAACTGTGGCTCCTTAGTACTTTCTGAGCTTAGTTATTTTCTTGCAGATGTTTCATGACCCAACTAGGTAGTATCATCAGTGATAGAAGGACTTCTACCACTTGCAGAAACATCTGCAAGAAAACAGCCAAGTTCAGAAAGCATCAAGGACCCCACAAATCACAGTAAGGTTTTACATTCCCATGACATTCCTTGCTGAGCCAAAGGTGCTCTTTTCCTCCTTAACCTTTCCTCCTTAAGGGGTTACTTCACCTGTCTGGCTTTCTCTTTACTTCTAGCTGCCCACTCTGCCATCCGTCTTCCTTTGCTCCTATGAGTTAATCTGTTGGCTCTACTCGCATCTTTCTCTCCTATCTCTCTCTCTCTCTCTCTCTGTCTCTCTCCCCCCACTCCCCTCTGCCTTTAGCTTCTGGTTTCATTTTTAGATGACAAAATTCAAGGCACACAGCTCGGCTGTCTGGTTGCCATGGCAACCTGAGCCCGATTATCGTACCTTGTCATTCATCAAGAGAGAATTGTGCTTGACAGACACAGACTAAAGATGCCTGCGGTCTGGGTGTGAGTGTGTTTGGGTAGTATATATGTATTCACACAAAACATACATACATGCATGCAGGTACACACAAACACACACACACACACACACACACACACACACAGAAATAGACAAACACACACACACAATTTTGCAAAAGTCCTTAACATTTCATGCACTTCCATTTGGTTGCCAGTGCATCCTGTCTTACGTTGAATGTGAAGATTTTGGTCATGCCTGCAAGCTTCGTAGATATTCTGTTTTTCTCTCTCTCCCCCCACACCCACCCCCAAACTCCAAGGAAATTTATAATGCATAATCTAGAGGAAATGGTAAACTATTGATTTTTGTTCTTCTTGTTCATGGCGGATTCATTAAACTGTGGAATGATGGGTACCTGTGTTCCTTTATTGTATTGCATTATATTATACTTACCACCATCTCGGGCAATAATCCTACACCGCTAATAATAATGATTTTTACTAATAAGAGTAATCATAAAGCAGCTTTTAAATCCGTGCCTTTTGCCAAGGATCTCATAACATTCTGGATCGCCCTGGGAAAGATGTTGGGAACGAAATGCGAGATACAAAATGAACTGACATTTTTCAGCCAATCACCAGCAGGGTTTTTTTTTCAGAAGCTGGACGGGACCCAAATGTTCCTGAAATGCGAGAGAGAGGTAATTGCTTGTCATTGCTCAGAAATCCAAATTAATTCCCAAAGTGCACAGGCGAAAAACGTTTGCCAGGCTGCAGTTAAATCTCTCCTCCATCATTTCCACCACCTTTTTATTGGCTTTAGGAGATGAACGGTCTGTTTGGGTAGGACTTGGCTTTCTATGCCCCTGGCCAAGGAATTTTTTTTCCCCTCCCAACATATATTACTAGATCTTTGCAACTGAACATACAGAAGAGGCAACCTCTCTGGGCAGATGCAGACAACCTTTTGAAGGCCAGTTAACATATATGGGAATTTGAGGTTGGGTAAAATAGCTGCTAGGAGAGTTGTGCATCCATTCACAAAAGGACAGCCATTGAAGACGTGGCTGGTCACAAAATCTTCATTTGCCAGGAACTAGGAACGTGTTTTGGTCACCACGTTGCAAAAAATATGTTGAGACTTTGGAGAAAGTGCAGCGAAGAGCAACATGATTAAAGGCCTGGAGACTAAAACATAGGAAGAACAGTTGCAGGAACTGAGTAATGGCCAGTTCTCGAGAAAAGAAGGACTAGGGGGGACATGATAGCAGTCTTCCAGTATTTGAGGGGCTGCCACAAAGAGGAGGGGGAGGGTGGTCAACTTATTTTCCAAAGCACCAGAAGGCAAGACAAGAAACAGTGGATGGAAACTAATCAACAAGGGAAGCAACCTGGAGGTCAGGGGGGAAAAAGAATCCTAAAAATAAAGACAATTAACCAGTGGAACGGCTTGCCTTCAGACGTTGTGGGTGCTTCATCACTGGAGGTTTCTGAGAAAAGACTGGACAACCAGCTATCTGAAATGGTATGGGGTCAGGGGGTTGGACTAGAAGACCTCCAAGGTCCTTCCCAAATCTATTCTGATTAAATGGATGAAGTTGACTCCCCACTTCTAGCCCATAATGCACTTCGCTCTCTTCCTTTTTCCCAAACAGGCAGAAATGTTGCTATAAAAATAAAATATCTGTATTACGGTCTTCTGCCATATTTATTCCCTAATGCTGTGTATACGGGACCGCATCCATGCCAGTCAGGTGCATCAGGACATCCTTGCACAGAGGACTCCATGCACACGGTGATGTCACCGTGCATCTGATTAGGCTGTGGTGGATGGCCAGACGTCCATCTGCCTCCCATGTCAAAAACAACCCCCCAAACTCATGTAGACCAGTGAACCCCACAAGCACTAAAGGGAAGAGTTGACTATGTTGATGACTTGTGCCTTAGCGTTTTGTGTAAGACCAAAAGGCAGGCCCTTCTCTAGACCCATCATACCCTCCCTCTCAACCTGAGACATGTACAAAGTCTTAGATGCCCCTCGTTGCTCTGCAAAACAGCAAGAGAGCTTTTCTTTAACCAAGGATCCTAAGCAGCCAAACCATTTTGAAGCAAAACCTCAATGATAGTCTTTCCACTGGCATTTCCAGCAAGTGAAGTCCAAGAAGCTGTCTCTGGTCCAACTTGGGTCACCTGCCTCAAGCCAACGGGTGCCCTTCATCTTGAATTAGGAACATATTTTCTATCAAGCTGGTTTACTGTTGCTAAACTGTTTTGACTAGCCAGGATTATCTCCAGCTGTCTTGTCTGACTAGTGCAGTTCTTCCTCTTCTTTAGTGGAAGACATTTCTCCGTGGAAAACCTGAAGAGCAGCTTCTTAGGTCCTCAGTGAAAGTCAATGGGTTATGGTACGGTTTCTATTGAATTTACGCTTCTCCCTCAGCCTCCTTGGGAATTTACTCAAGATGGAAAGAGAGATTTATAAGAGCTTTAAAGCTTTTGTAGCTGGCCCTACTTGGAACAAAGATTCGACTGGACATTTTATTTCTTCAAGAATTCACTTGGTGGTGCCTGTTTTGTTGCCTGGCATAAATATATGCAAATGATTCATAACTGGCCTAAACTCTGCAGCTCTTTCTTGTTAGCTTCATTCTTCAGTGCAGAAGTCCCTGCTTCATCTCCAGGTTGGATTGGAGAAGTCTCCTGCAGAAAGAAAATGCTTGGGAGTCACCAGAAAACAATGGATAGGCTTGGATGAGATGATCCAAAGAACCCCACAATGGATCACTGAAATAGATTCTTTGCAGGTGAGAAATCTTCCTGGTAGGCGATGGCTTGGCTTTATAGCCGAAAGGGCCCTCCTAAAAAGGTACTTCTTTAAAGTGCTTGATGAAATTCACCCTTTCTCTCACCCATTTTTTCCTTGGTTCTTGATTTGCTCACTTAATGCAGACTCTGGAATCCTTGGTGCTCGCTCTGAGATTAGGGCTCTTTGAAGGCCAAGGTCTTCAGACCTGAACCCCGAGCTACAGATATTTTCTTCTACTGATAATGCAGACCGTAGAATCCACAGAGCAGACACCAGTCCCAAGTGTCCATGTCACCTTTCCAAACATCACTTGTGACAGTGGTTTCTGCAAAGATGATAAGAGGTCTGGAGGCCAAATGCTATGATGAACAGCTAAGGGGTCTAGGTATGTGTAGCCTTAGGAAGAGAAGGCTTAGGAGAGACCCGATAGTCATCTTTCAGTGCTTGAAGGGCTGTCACAGAGAAAAAGAAGGTTGATTTATTCTCCCTAGCACCTGAGGGCAGGACAAGAAGCAATGGGTGGAAGCTCATCAGAAGATCCGACCTGGAAATCAGAAGGAATTTCTTGACAGAACAATTAATCAATGGAACAGCTTGCCTCCAGGAGTGGTGGGTGCTCAATCACTGGATGTTTTCAAGAAAAGATTGGACAACCATCTGTCCTGGATGGTCTAAAGAGTATCGCCTTGGGCAGGGAGTTGGACTAGAAGACCTTCAAGGAAGCTTCTAGCCCAGTGATTCTCCTATTCTATAATGAGCAACTGGCTTTGTGATCTGTTGGGTGATGGACAATGAATAATTCCAAGCCAAGGGGAATGGCATATTTACAACCTCCACCCCAAAGTTACTCGGCATTTACTCTTTCCGCCACAGCAGGGTTAATTTCCTGTGTTAACTCCCAACCTACCTTTTCATCCCCTCCCTCCCTCCCTCTCCTGAATGTTTCCCCAGGCTAGCATTTGCAATAAAGAAAAGAACAGGCAGAAAGAATTAAATGAAACCAATACCGCGCTACCCTCGCAGAGAAAAATCTCTGCGCCAGAATGGATTCTGTCCTGCACTTTATCTATCAGCAGCTTTTCTTTTCTTTTCTCTCCCCCCCCCCCCCGATAATTCGTTCAGCCTCTCCTGTGGGCTGGAGGAATTTTGTCTTCCCAGAGGATCTCATAAATACACGCATGGACCGAAAATATTTTCTCTCCGTATTAATATTACATGGCCAGTGTCTCCAAGAAGGCAGGCGTTCCCCCCTCCTTTCTCTCCTCCCCCTCCACCGACTTCAGATCTCGACTGCAAAATGGCTTCTTAACCCCCCCTCCCCTTTTCTTTCTTTTTTTTTCAGCATGCACATCTGTCTGGAATAAAAATTGGAATTTTGAGGGCAGCCCTGTTGGACGGCGGATTGCAGCAAGAGGGAGGAAGACGGTGATAGGCTTTCAATGGAGGGGGGGGCTGGAAAGAAAAAGGAAAAAAAAAGAGAGGAAGAAACGAATCCATTCCCCGGCATTATTTTCTTCAGTTAGCAAAGCAATCGGATTTATGTTTGGTGTCACTGCCTGTCTGAGGCCCTGAGACGGAATGGCAGCCAGCAGGGTAGTTAGAACAGCACTTTCATGAGAGACAGCTTGATTGAACATTGCAGAAATATTTAACTCTCTCGCGGCCTGCCCGAATCGCAGACCGGGTGGTAGGAAGCATGTGAATTTCAGTTCATTTTCTAGAGATTTACCCGCAAGTCTCCTAAGCGACAGCATTGTGGCTTAGTCGCTGTTAGGCTGGGCTGAAATATATTCTCTGCTAGCTTTAATGTATGTATACAGATAGTCCTTAATTTGTAACCGTTTGTTTAGGGACTTTTTGAAGTTGGAATGGTCATGAAAAAGGTGACTTCCAGCTGGCCTTCGCCTCTGTCCGTCACAGCATCCCCAAGGCCGCGGGATCAAAATATGGGTGCTTCACACGTTTTTACAATGGTTGTCGTGTTCCAGGGTCAAGTGATCGCCGTTTGTGACCACCTCCATTGGCTTCCGGCAAGCAAAGTCAAGTAGGAAAGCCAGATTCGCTTAATGACCTCCTGATTCACTTAACAGCCATGGCAAAGAGGTCATGAAAGCCACCTTGCTTAGCAATGGAAATTCTGGTCCCCAAGGAATACCTTGGGGAGCACCTGCGGCCGGCGTCAACTTCCCTCCGCCCAGTACGCTCCCACAGAGAGGGCCTCCTCAGGGTGCCACCGGTCAAAGAATGCCGACTGGTGGCCCCCAGGGGGAGGGCGTTCTCTGTGGGCGCACCGGATTTATGGAACCATCTTCCGGTCGAGCTCCGGGTGGCGCCTGATCTCCGCTCCTTCCGGCGCGATCTTAAAACCCACCTTTTTGAACAAGCCGGCCTGACCTGATGGGATTGGGTTGGGTTTTATAAATTGGTCTTAACTTTTAATCTGTACTAATTTATTACGGGCATCGCTGTTTAATTACTTTTTAATAATTTTTAATTTTTGTATCTTGTTTTTATTATGTATTGCCCTGTTCACCGCCCTGGGTCCTTCGGGAGAAGGGCGGTATACAAATTAAATTAATAAATAATAAACAAATAAACTGTTGTCATAAGCCAAGGACTGCTTGTAGCCCTGTGGACATGCACCATCTGTACAGACTGAATGAAGCAAAAGGACTTACAAAATTGTAGCAATACTTCTTGATGCAGCTGTGCTGCTCCACTCCCTTGAAGATGCTGTGAAGGTGTCCCTATGATTTTGTGTCACAAAATCAAGAGACTGACCATAATTGTGTCATCAAATTACTGTCTTGTCTTTTTTTTCCCCAATCCCCTGAAGGATATCCCTGGCTCAGCCTGCCTGTTTGAGACACTTTTGTTAAAGATGGTCATTTCTGCACATGCCTTAAATCAGAGATGGACAATTATGTCCCCTTTACAAACTGGGGACTTGAACTCCCGGAATTCCTGAGCCCAGGCATAGTAACTTTGAATTGAGCAAATGCTCATTTTCTTAATATTCCATTTTGGAAAACTGTCTTTCCCTTATTGCAATTGAGGGAGGAAAAATACATATTTCTCCCCAGATGAGAAGAAAGGCAAGGAGACCGTGGTTGGATGGAGTTGCTGAGATCCTCAGAAGGAAAGAAGGAAAGGCGGGTTGTAAAGTAGTAGATGTCTTGGACAGGAACAAGGAACATTTGCAAGGATAGAAATAGAATCATAAAACCATAGACTCCTAGTGCTGGAAGGGACCTTGGAGATCTTCTAGTGCAGGGGTAGGCAACCTCGGCTCTTTTATGACTCATGGACTTCAACTCCCAGAATAGCTGACTCAGGAATTCTGGGAGTTGAAGTCCATGAGTCATAAAAGAGCCGAGGTTGCCTACCCCTGTTCTAGTCCAACACTTATCCAAGGCAGGAGTCCTCTTAGACCATCCTGGACAGAGGGTTGTCCAGTCTTTTCCTGGAAAACCTCCAGCGATGGAGCACCCACAAAAATAGATGGAGAGGTATAGGAAATGGTGTATTACTCACACTTTAATTTCTCTGGCTGAGACTTTCTT
This sequence comes from Vipera berus, assembly GCF_964194415.1. Lineage (NCBI taxonomy): Eukaryota > Metazoa > Chordata > Lepidosauria > Squamata > Viperidae > Vipera > Vipera berus. Next base: position 3,886,166 of record NC_138211.1, on the reverse strand, counting down.
AACCTTTTCTGCACTCTGCACAACGTAGCTCACCCTAAGAAGGAACAGTGTGATGGATATGTCTTGTTATTTTTTTCCCCTTTAATTTTAAATCATCTTGGTTTTCCTAACAGAGTTGAGAAGGAACACCATCAGCTTCCCTATTGTTACAATAATGAAAAGCCAGAGTATCTATCTATGTAAAGCCAGAGCAGGGCACCATTTGCATAGCTTCAGCTTCAAAGCATTTCCCCTCTGTTTGTATTTATGAATAGGTCTACGATTTCATCTAGCTATTGCAGGTTTCTCAAAAATAATTCAGGGTTGTTTTTTTTAAAAAAAAAATTACTCAAGCCCAGGACACCTATACATTTGTGTGTGTGTTTGTGTGATTCTTTTTGTGAACTGAAACGTCTGAGACAATTGCAAGCATATGAATAGAGTTATTTACTTAAAACCTCTTGCACTCTGCTACCTGTTGATCATTGTTACTATATCTGAACTCCTATTTATAGTAATACTAAGGATAGGAGTAGGGTGTGTGATGCTTGCTAAAAATCGCAAATGTTAGAAAATCAACACGGGCAGAGAGAAAGCAAAAGAGAAGAGGTCTAGTCCAGAAATGCTTTTAAACAGAAGCCTGGGAGATAATGAAAACCAGCCTCCGAGATAACCATATATTTGTAATGTATGTAATGTATCAAATGTAACAAAAGTAGAGTGTCTGAAGGACTCCATGTGTGGCTCTTTCACACTCTTTGATCACACAATTCTCCTTTTAATTCGGAGGCAGCAGAGCTTAAGTGGGTTCATTGATGTGTTAAGTGTGGAATGTTTTTTTTTGTATTAAATTAAAAAAAAGAGAGAGAGAGGAGACGGGAGAGGGAGAAAGTCTCTATTATGTACCCAGAAAAAGACTTCCATGTACTTGTTTATTGAGACAGGAAGTGGGTTTCCCACACAGACAAATGTCTCTGAGCTGCCAAAGAATTGTGTGGGGGAAAAGAAACGCAGAGGAAACTCAATTTTCTACCTGGCATCAAATCAGCCTCTAAAGGAAGATGGAGACAATAAACTTGGGTTTAGGCTGAATAATAGCATCTGATTGATTTTAAGGGAAGGGAGGGAGGGAGATCCCCCTGCTCTTTACTCCTTGTACAAAGAGGAGGCGGGTCATGAACTGCAAAGCTTTGCAATAAATCTCTTTGTAGTTTTGACTCCAAAAAGTGTTTTTTCTTCTTCTTCTAAAGAAAACTGCAACACGGAACTGTCTTATGATAGCAGGTGTCTCTCCTAGTGAGACCCAGATTCCCTTCCCTTCTTGCCTTCTTCCCTTCCTTCCTCTCCCACCTCTTCTCATCTTTTCTCTCCTCCTCAATTCTCTTTCCTTCTCCTAACTGTACAGTACAGCTTTTCCCTGAGCAAGGTGCAACCAAACTGCACTTGGCTCTTCCACTCATCAGCCTGTGATGAAAAACTGGGCGCCAATATCTTTTATCATCTTAGCCTTACATCTCATCTTTCCCAGACGGAGATAAGGTGCAATCGGATTAATGTCCTTCAGTGAAGCAAGAAGAAGTTAATTCCTATCATATTTCCACCAGGTGAAGGTCAGTTCTACAAGGTATCAACGTGACCTCTTTCATGGAAAGAGGAGAGAGAGAGAGAGAGGAGAGGAGAGGAGAGGGGGAGAGAAAGAGAGAGAGAGGAGAGGGGGAGAGAGAGAAAAGAGAGAGTCGAGGGAGAGAGGAGAGAAAGAGAGAAGCATTAAAATAAGTTTGCCATGAGAACTTTGGTAGTTGGCAATGTACTAAGATAGATGATAGTGAATCATCAGAGAGAGAGAGAGAGAGAGAGAGGAGAGGGGGAGAGAAAGAGAGAGAAGAGGGAGAGAGGAGAGAAAGAGCATTAAAATAACTTTGCCATGAGAACTTTAGTAGTTGGCAATGTAGTGAATCATCAGAGAGAGAGAGGGAGGGAGGGAGAGATAGAGGAGGGAGAGAGAGAGAGAGGGAGAGGGAGAGAGAGAAACTGGATAATTTGATGCGTTCATTAATCAGAGAAGACCCCAAAAGATGTTTGTGTTTATACTTGGAGATATGAATGATATCTTTGACTAAGAAAGCTTAGTTGGTTCATCACTTAATCAGGACCTGGCAAGGTCAGATCCAGGCAAGTTAAAATCATCTCTGCTCTGTATTCTGTCCCCAATGGCATTGTGATTCTGTAGTATCAGTCAATTCCATTAGCAACTCCAAGGCTGCTGTTGATATTTCAAAATGATTCTAATCTCATTTCAATAATAGCTTCTGTCTCTTTTATTGACATGCATGCCATAACATTCAGGGCTAAATTGACAGTGCTAATAACATCCTCTGTCTCTCCTTTTCCTCTTTCTCTGACTCTTTCTCTCCGGACAAATCTGCATTTTTATTTCCTTTTTTTTGGCATTCCTATTGATTGCAAAAGTGAAGGGCTTTCATCTTCTTTGAAAGCATTAGATAATTGGGTACTATAAGCAGTTACTGACATAACTAAGTAGGGTTTGAGCTAGCTGTAGTCTCCCTCTCTCTCTCTCTCTCTCCTCTTGCAATATAAACACATTCATAAGACACAAGTGCATTGCTCAAAGGATGAAAATCAAGGCGGCTTGGCATCAAGGAGAAGCCACAATGTCTTTCTCACGAGCCACGATGTCATTGTGTAAATGAAGTGATGAAGCAATTTGGACAAGATGTCATACATTATATTTATTTATCAAATTTATAGACTATCCATTCTTATTTTAAAGTGACTCTGGGCTATGTATGGTTAAAACTATATCAGAATATTCTATCTCAATAAAAGGAGGTAGTTAAAGGCGGGTAGAATAATTTTAAAGTTAGCAAGGCAGGATGAGGGCCTTCAGGCCTCTAACCAATCCTTCCGTAAACTCCACACAAGTTGGCAGTGCCAGGTTTTCAAACTGTTTTGAAAGGTAAGAGGTGAGTGGGACCCGAATCACCTCTATGGGGAAGATAATCCAAAGGGTCGGGGGGGGGGGTAAGACCAGTGGTAGATAAGGGTTTCTTCCTGGACAACACCAGTCAAAATTCTTTCAGTGATGGGGTCTGTAACTGGGTGGAACGGGTGGATGTCATGGAGAGTTATTATGCAGGTCACCTGGCCCCATGCCATGGAGGGTTTTAGCAGTTATACCATCTTGAAATGGACCCGAAGGTAAACCAGCACTCAATGCAAGTGATGTAACATGTGCCATCTTTAGGCTACACAAAAAATGTGGCATTCTGCACCAGCTGAAGCCTCTGGATACTCTTCAAGGGTAGCCCCATGTAGAACACATTGCAGTAGTCCAAGTGGGAGATGACCAGGGTGTAAGTGACTGAGAGAAGGTTTTCTCAATCCAGGAAGGGGTGTAACTGGTGCACAACACCATGTTGAGCAAAGATCTTCCTGGCCATGACTGTCACCTGGTCCTTGAAGAGGAACCATGAGTCCATGAGGGACCCCGTATATACTGGATATTAGATGTACATTACTTGCACCCAGCTGTAATATGGTGGCATCCAACATACAATGAACCCTCTTCTCTTCGTTGAAATTCAGGATGAGGCGCCAATGGTCCTTCAGGTGAAGCATTAAAGTTCCAAATCCCAAATATTGAGCTATTCTACATGGCTGCTGGGAAAGTTAGTAATCGATTTCTAGGGGTTTTCTACCTTAGTGGAGGACATTCTTGCTAACCTTGATCTAAAATGAGGTCTCTGGATGAACCGCCATTAGAAGATTTTGCATTTAAAGCACAAAAATCGGAATCTTAACATGTTCCCCATAATTGGCAAAATCTGAGCGGTCTTGAAGGACCGTCCCAGGGAAGAGAGCATCAATTTAGTCTCCAAAACACCAGAAAACAGGGCAAAAAGCAATAGGGAGGTGCATCAGAGGGAGATGCAACCTAGAACTAAGGAGGAATTTCCCAACCTTGAGAACAATTAATCAATGGAACAGCTTGCCTCCTGGAATTGTGGGTGCTCCATCATTGGAGAAAAGATTGGACAACCACTTGTCTGTCCTAGATGCTCTAAGAGCTCTTACCTTGGGCAGGAAGCTGGACTAGAAAGCCTCCATGATGTCTATGAGAACCTCCTCCTAGGAGTCTTACCATCTGCAGTTTGCTGGACAAACTGTGGTTTGGCCTGTGTGTAAAACCACAAGTTCCATTGTTTGTGTAAATGAATGTCATTTGCCTAGTTGCATCGTGCAAAGGTACATCCTCAGTGCAATTGTGCCACAACAGAAAAGGCAAGTGTTTATGTAGGGAAGGCCTACAATTTCATTTGAGCGTCCCCTCTGATAAATGTTCTAGAAAATCAAAGGTTTACTGAAGATTGTCACGCTCCCCACTCTCTTTAGCAAATCTTTTGATTTATTGATTTATTTATTTTTGAGAAATTCACAAAGAGAAATGTGCTGGGGCATCTCCTTCCCGAGTGTGGGAGCCGAGTGTGGGAGCCGTTCCACCTGCCTCCCTCCTCGGAGCAGCCTTGATGATAAGAAGGGGCCGGTCTTCTAACACTTGAAAATGCATAGCAGTAGATAGCGCAGCCTTGACCCTTTGGGCATTTGGCTGAACGATAGACTAGTTAGCCTTTTCCTGGTATGGATTGGTGGGGCTGGGACTACTTTAATTAGGCTCCAGAAGGTCACAAGGGTCTTCAGCATCCTATCTATAAAAACAAATCCATTAAGGAGTAAAAGAGCACAGCTGGGATGGAGCTCCAGCAGAAGGTGAGGAATCAATGGAGAGAGGAGAAAACTGTAGTTGAAAAAGAGAACTAGAAGAAACGTAATGGAGGCCTGCAAAGCAGTGGTGAGATTCAGCCGGTTCGCACCACTTTGGAAGAACCGGTAGTTAATTTTTTGTTGCCCAGGCCCAGAATGGATTTCCAGAAGTGGCATCCACACAGAGAACTGGTTGTTCACATGTTTGAATCCACCCGTGCTCCAAAGTACGTATCACCAAGGCTTTTTTTCTCATAGAACGCTCAGAACGGAGTTCTGGCACCTTTTTTGGATGGAACCTTGCAGGGTAGGCAAGGCGGGTTGTATGACATGTATGAGTTCTGGCACCTTTTTCTTTTGCAAAAAAAGCACTGCGTATCACCCACAGAAAATTGAGCCCTCTTCAAAATATTAAAATCTAGATCAGTGTTTCTCAACCTTATCAACTCAAGGAGGAGTGGATTTTCAACTCCCACGTGGAATTCTGGCTGTTGAAGCCCACCCACCTTAAAGTTGTTAAGGTTGAGAAAGGCTAAACTGAATGAAAGAAACTAAAGGGTGCAGGACCCACAACAGGAAACATGGAAGCATTTCAAGCAATGCCGAGTTCTCTGCCCTGCACAAACTAGACCAGGGGTCTTCAAACTTGGCCCTTTTACGACTTGTGGACTTCAACTCCCAGAATTCCTCAGGAATTCCTGAGGAATTCTGGGAGCTGAAGTCCACAAGTCGTAAAAGGGCCAAGTTTGAAGACCCCTGAACTAGACAAAAGGACTGGCACCGGCATGGTCGTATGAAAAAAATGTCAAATAAATAAGTCAGATAAAACCAAGTTACAACAGTTCACGTAGTGACCATTCCAAGTTACGATGACAACAAAAAAAAAAGTGACAGAACCATTTTTCACACTTGGGACCTTCGTGACACTCCCCACGGTCATGTGAGTTACATTTGGATGCTTGACCACTGACTCACCTTTGTGACGGTTGCAGCGTCCCACTTTTTGAGACCTTCTGACGAGCAAAGTCAAGGGGGAAGCCAAATTCAGTGAACAACTGTGTGACTAATTTAGCAACTGCAGTGATTCACTTAACAACTGTGGCAAGAAAAGTCGTACAATGGGGGCAAAACTCACTTAACAAGTGCCTTACTTAGCAACATGAATTCTGGGAACTGTTGTGATCGTAGGCTACCTGTATAGTTTGAAAAAAACAAACAGAAGGAAAAATGTACTTGTTTCAAGTTGCTTTGTGGAAATGTTCCTCTTGTGTGTCCATAAATTTCTCTATTCCGCCCCCATCTCTCTCTCTCTCTCTCTCTCTCTCTCTCTCTCTCTCACTCTCTCTCTCTCTCTCTCTCCCTCCCTCCCTCCCTCCCTCCCTCCCTCAGAAAGTGAGCACTGCACATTGGTGGCATAGTTTCCTGCCGTTTTGAGGCAGGAAAGACATGGGAAGTCATGGAAACTCTAAAGCAGACTAAACATAGCTTTTAAAAACTAATACAGACTTTCTAGGAAAACAAGGAAATCCTTCTTTTGACCATAAGAGCGATACAGGCCCCTTCTCCAGTTTTCTACTGACTGCATCCCTTGGTGTAGAAGAGTTTGGAGAGAGTGTGGAAGAAGAAGGCATTCCACAGTTCTTCTGTGAACTCCAGCTTAAGCCAGGAAAGGAGGACAGAGTGAGAAAGAAACTCAAGGTCGAGCCACCTTGATTTCCTTGGGTATAAGAGAGAGAAAAGGGACGTCTCTGCTTTCAAGAGTGAGCTAGTGTATCCTGCTACATTGTGTTGTTCTAGTAAGCCTTCCTTGCAGAGTCTGTTTCTTGACCTGGCCAATCATAGAATTATGATTCTGGAAGGGACCTCCGAGGTCTTCTAAATAAACCCCCTGCCTAAGGCAGGAAGTGCTTATAAATCCCAGACATATAATTGTTCAATCTTTTCTTGAAAACCTCCAGCAATGGAGTACCCACCCCCCCCAAAATCCCACTCTGGGCGATAAACTGTTCCATCAATTAATTGTTCTCACTCTCCGAAAGTTTCTCCTTACTTCCAGCTTGCATCTCCCTCTGATGAGCTTCCACCCTTTGCGTCTTTGTCCTGCCCTCAAGTGCTAGGGAGAATAAATTGACACACTCCCTCTGACAGCTCTTCAAGATGACATAGACACGAGCGGGCCAAGTGACTTACAATTGGTTCTCCTGCTTACAACTATTGCAACATCCTCATGGTGCATCCTGCATCCAGTTTTGGTCACCACGATTTAAAAAAGATGTTGAGACTCTAGAAAGAGTACAGAGAAGAGCAACAAAGATGATTAGCGGGCTGGAGGCTAAAACATATAAGGAACGGAATTGCTGGAACTGGGTATGTCTAGTTTAATGAAGAGAAGGATGAGGGGGGACATGATAGCAGTCTTCCAGTATCTCAGGGGCTACCACAAAGAAGAGGGAGTCAAGCTATTCTCCAAAGCGCCTGAAGGCAGGACAAGAAGCAACGGATGGAAACTAGTCAAGGAGAGAAGCAACCTAGAACTAAGGAGAAACTTCCTGACAGTTAGAACAATTAACCAGTGGAACAACCTGCCTCCAGAAGCGGTGAATGCTCCAACACTGGAAGTTTTCAAAGAAGAGATCGGACAACCATTTGTCTGAAATGCTATAGGGTTTCCTGCCTGAGCAGGGGGCTGACCTCCAAGGTCCGTTCCAACTTTATTATTATTATTATTATTATTATTATTATTATTATTATTATTATTATTATTATTATTATTATTATGGTCACGTGATCAGAATTCACTCACTTGCCAACTGGCATGTACTCATGATGGTTACAGCATCCCGAAGTTATATGATTGCTATATACCACCTTCCCAGCCAGCTGCAAAGTCAATTGTGGGGGAGGGGAAGCCAGAATCTCTTGATGACTACATAATTCACTTAACTGCTGGGACTTGCTTAATAACCATGGCAAAAAAAGATCATCAGGTGCAACTCATTTTAACAACTAACTTACTGGTACCAGTCTGGTTATAAGTCAAGGACTACCTGTAATCTCTTCAACAATTTCCTTCTCTTACCTGCCTCCTTCTCTCCCAGGGAAGAAATTTAATCAGAATGAAGGCCAATTGACCTAAGGGCTAATTAAATTCCCAATTCTTGTTCTGGTAGAATGAGAATCAAAATATCCATTCTTGAGTCTGAAGGCTGCAACTTGTTTACTGTTGATTATGCTCTGTTGTCTCTGAGAAACCAATTACCAGGCACCCAAGTGAAGGTTTCAACCCTTGGAGGGAAAAAAAATGTTTAATATTTTCTTTTTCCTGCATCAGAGTCAGGTGTCGGGTGCTCCAAGGCCAAACCACAATTGGGAGGATGTTCCGGGACCTTTTGCAAAACAGCAGAGGAGGTACTGGCTTTGCAAAGAATTATTACAAGCCCAGCAGGCAGTGGAAAATTGTTTCTGATGGGACCAATTCTTTTTCAGCTGTGTCAGAATCCCAAATGTTACATCAGATGTGGTCACTCCTCATCTACATCTTAATGAGAGCCTGTTTGGTCTAGGTTGGTTAAGGCAGAAAACTAGGAAGTGAGAGACCATGAGTTCTAGTCCAGGGGTGTCAAACTAGCAACGTCACGTGACGGGTCACAATGTATCGTGACTTTTTTTCCATTGCTGGCAATGGGGTGGGTGCGGTTTCATCATGACGCATCCAGTCCACGGGCTGGCAGTTTGACACCCCTTTTCTAGTCCATCCTGGCCATGAAAGCCAGCTGGGTGACTGGGCCAATCACCAGGAGTTGGTGAGTTCTAGTCCTGCTTTAGGTAGAAAAGCAGGCTGGGTGATTGGTAACTTCTAGTCCCGCCTTATGCATGAAAGCTGGCTGGGTGACTTTGGGCCAATCACCAGGAGATGTTGAGTTCTAATCCCACCTTAGCCATATAAACTGGGTGGGTGGCTTTGAGCCAATCACCAGGAGACAGGGAGTTCAAGTCCTGCCTTAGACATGAAAGCCAGCTAGGTGACATCAGGAGGATGGGAGTTCTAGTCCTACCTTAGCCATGTAAGCTGGCTGGGTGGCTTTGGGCCAGTCCCTCAACCCAACTCAGCTCAACCCTAGAAAAGTCATGGCAGGTTTGGTGAACAGTTTTGTATGAAATTCTGAGATTTCACACTGAACAAAATAAGAAAGCCATGGTTGAAAGGTACCAATCATACCACTTGCTAGCCAATCAGACCAATCAGACACTAGCCAATCAGCACTGCCAATGATGCCAGAAATAAGTTTTCAAAGGAATAACCTCTCTCTCCTCCCCACCCCATTTATTTCCATGCAAGGTTTATGAGAAAATCATTGCATATTAGTTCATCCTGTTCCCCCCTCCCCCCCAAAATGGTATTTTAGGTTAGCATGTATCTTATTCGTTCCTCTCGCTTCTACAAGGAGAACTCAGACTGCAAAACCGCAGGTTGGAATGGGACGCGTTGCCTTTATCAAGGGAGAGACTCCATTCAGCCGGAAAAAGTCAACTCAGATATTTGAGAGGAATCAGAAAATAGGAAATCCTGCAGTAGAATTGCACGGGGTGAAAAGTTGAAAGGTGTGGTTCTTGTCTTCCAAAGAGCTCTTTGTCCATCAAGTCCTAGAGTGGCGCTTGGAAATGGGTGACCTTAATAAAGACAGCGCCGTATGAGTTTATTGTACCGTGAAATTAAAATTTTAATCTGAATTGATGAACAAAAAGTGCCAAAGCAGTCATTTTCTATTTTTTTGGGGTGTGTGTGTGTGTCTGGTTCTCCACATCCAGGAGGGAGTTTAATCATCATTTCAGTTCCAGAAAAATAGAGGATCCTCACCTGATCGTTTTTTTTAAAAAAGCCAAAAGGTCTCCAAGAAACGAATAAGGTGTGTGTGTTTGTGTGTGTGTGTGTGTGTGTGTGTGTGTGTGTGTGTGCTGGTTGGGTGTTGATATTTGCAAATATAACTAGAACAGGGTGATAAAATCACCTGTCCGGGTTGCCAAGTTGCTGTCAGGAAAGGAGACCACATAAAAGTCGCGTATATCGGCAGTTAGAAGATCAATATTTAATTACCTGTCTTTTTCAATCTGGGAAACTCGGAAGCTCGCTTCCTTGATAGGTACCTACATTATTGTCCCGTCTTCTTTTTAATCTCTCTACTGTAGCAGAGGGAAATTAAACATATGTTTGATCCTGGCACATTCTCCCCCAATGCAAGCAATTTGTAAGGTGAGCTAAGAAAGGGAGCTTGCTAATGGGGATCTAAGCCACGATGGAGATTTACTTGCCTGGAGCTTAGCGTACAGGGTGAGCCCAGACTTTGTGGCTGAGTCAACCAACTGTGGTCAGCAAAATCATGGTTGTGTGCAATTGTGGCTGAGTCATAATGTATCCCAAAGGGCGGTGGTTCCCAAACTTTTCTTCATCACGGACCCCCGTTAAATACCTTCTGTGGCCACGGACCATGGCCATGGATCCCCAAGACTTAAGGTTTAAATCAAAACATCTCTTCCAGCCTTTCCAGATCTTATTTAAGCCTTGACCTCGTGGCCACCCAGCGGTCTGCGGACGACAGGTTGAGAAGCACTGTCAATCCCCAACTGGGATTCCTTAGCTTAAATGAAATGAAATGATAGAAATTTTCTTTTCAGTGTAGAGTCAGGTGGTTTCATCTGGTTGCACTGTGTATTCTAGTGCAGGGGTCCTCAACCTTGGCAACTTTAAGACTTGTGGACTTCAACTCCCAGAATTCCTCAGCCAGCTTTGCTGAGGAATTGAAGTCCACAAGTCTTAAAAGTCACCAAGGTTGAGGACCCCTGTTCTAGTGTTTCTCAACCTTGGCAACTTTAAGACTTGTGGACTTCAACTCCCAGAATTCCCCAGCCCACCTGGGTGGACTTCCAACTCCCAGCATGCTGGCTGGGGGGAATTCTGGGAGTTGAAGTCCACATAACTGAAAGTTGCTGAGATATCCCAATCGAAATAGATGGTCAGAATGCCTTTAGTGGATAGTCTCAAATAAAACATCAAGCCATCTGATCTGGAAAGGGTACAGTGACTATGGACTCTCCCCATGTGGCATAACAAATTGAATTAAACTATTTCCTTGGCCCACTTCAATTTTCTTGCTTCTAAGAAATGGGGTGGATTGAAACGAGATGCAGCATCTCCAAATCTCATAGGCTGTTTCAGCAGCAAACCAGTAGGAAAGAGAGAGTCCTGTTCCTTTCATTACTGCAAAAAAACAAAAAAACAAAACTGAAAATGAACTTTTTTTAAAGTTAAGAATTTTTTTAAAAAAACTATCCCCTTTCCAAAAAAAAGAGGAATCTATGCACAATTGAGTTATAACACCATGTCACTAGCCCTTAGCGTTTTCCTCTCTTCCCCACTCCTAATTTAAAAAAAACAACAACAGACCATCCATGGGGTGGAAAGATAGCCTTGATTCTTTTTAAGGAGTACGAAATAGAAGTAAATAAATTCTTTTTAACCCTTGGAAGCGAACGTCCCTACCCTGATGCCTCTTTAGGGTATATACAGCCTTCCTACATCAGAGTGGCGTAGTCCTGCACTAAAAGTAACGCACCCAGGAGTCGCCATCCTTAGCATCGAACCCGTTTCAAACTTGTTTACCTCGATTCAAAGAGTGAATAGAGAGCAAGACCTGATGGGCAGCTTTTCTTTTTTTTTCCCTTTTCTAAAAATACAAACAGCTTTCAAAAATGGGCCTCGGTCTATTTATATACGCAGACACCGAGGTCTAAAAATAACAAAGCGCTAAATATCTCTATAGAGTTTCGCTGCATTTTACAACCTCTTCTTTTGTTCTGTAGTTTCCGAGGCACCATCCTTCATTTTTCTTCGTGCATACGATGACTCAAGGAGTCGAATGAAAGCCAGGATTTAATTTTAGGCAGGGTAAAGAGATAATTGGGAGAAAAAAGGGAAACTTTTCCTTTCTGGAGCAATAGCTTCCAAGGAAGAGGTCTTCTCCGATGTGGAGTTTTCCGGTCTGAGGTATGAAATGGGAGGATCCTCAAAACATTTCACCGGCCCATTTATGTAGGGCCATTGCTCAGTCCAGCCAATTTTTCATACTTTTTTTTTTTAACTTGACAACTTGCTTTTTGTAGGGGGGAAAAAACGTGCAGGAAGGGGTGAAAGAATTCCTCCTGTGTCACCCTGAAAATTTCTGGAATACTTACAGTATGGTGACCTGAACTGTCTTAAGTTGAGGGCTACCTGTATATAACCATTGCAACCTGCTAGCATTGGGGCTAAATGGCTATGGCTGCTTTATCCAGTAAACGTGAGTCTGATGAGCGTTCCCCCATCCACAATCTGATGGCTCTGCCTACTAACTCAAAACTTGGTGACTAATTTAAATTCTCACTGATTTCAGGTGAATCTCCAAGCATAAATAAACCTGGGTCTAAATGCATCGATACGTTTCAGTTGTCAGCATCAACATCTGCTCGGGATAACATTGAGTCCTCAATTTATATTAACACTTGTTTCCATAATTTTAAAAATCTGAAAGAGTTTATTGGAGAGTCATCACAATTTTCCGAAAGCCCCCTACATTCAGTTTAAGGGTGGTTGCATTTTTACACTGAGTGTAGGACAGCTTGGAGTGAATCCCACCAGGTCATGCGCCATGACGCTCTACTTCCCTCCCTTAAAGAACTAGCTACTTTTCTTTCTCCTGGTCTGATGTGCTGAGCATGAACCCTCCCCAAAATGCCCTGAGGTCATTCTGCACTGCTCATCCTAAGAGCCACTGGTTGATGTATTGACACTGCTGTGTGAAACCAATTAACACAGTCTTGAAATGCTTCCTAAGGCTTTGAGAGGCGCTTCTGATGAGGGATAATGCTAACAACTATGGAAAGATCTCTTGTTAACATGGACAAATGATGCACAGAAGGGAAAGGTCAATAAGTATTAGCCAATTCATTGATAGTCATTTCATTCCCGTCAATTCTCTGCTGACCGTCTTTTGGTCTTTTCATCTGAATTGGTCTGGAGGCCAAGTTCCTGCAGTCTTCAGAAGCCACCAGATCTCTCCACCGTAGCTTCCTTCCCTGGCTTTAGAGCAGGAGTAGGGAAGCATGGCCCTTTTATGGCTTGTGGACTTCAACTCCCAGAATTCCTGAGCCAGCCAGCCTTCTGGGAGTTGAAGTCCACAAGTCATAAAAGGGCCATGCTTCCCCACCCCCGCTTTAGAGAATGAGAGGCAGGCAGCTGAATGATGATGTTTTCTGAGTAGGAATTATCAATTCATGGAGAAGACCCATTATGGGGTTGGGGAAACAATTCCACTGGTTTGTTTCGGATACAGACAGTGTTCGGCTTGCGAGCAGAATTTCCACTGCTAAGCAAGGCGGTTCTTGTGAGTGAGTTGTGTGTTTTGCAATCCTTTTTGGCACAGCTGAAAAGTGAATCATTGCAATGTTCGTTCCTCAATGTAGTCCTTTGGAATTAAGAGGCCTATCGGTATTCGTTATATTGGGATAATAATAATAATAATAATAATAATAATAATAATAATAATAATAATAATAATAATAATAATAATAATAATAATAATAACAACAACAACAACAACAACAACAACAACAAAACAACAATATAACATAATATTAATGTAATGTAATGTATATTAGAATAAAATAGAAATTTAGAATAGAATAGAATTAATATAATATAATAAATATTATAATAAAATAAATATAACATAATAAATATAGAGGACAGGAAGGCCTGGAGGAACGTTGTCCATAGGGTCGAGATGGGTCGGACACGACTTCACAGCTAACAACAAGTAAATATAACATAATATAATTAATATAATGTAATTAATATAATATAATATATTGACCCTTTCATTTAGCTTTGGTTGTCTTTCTCCTTTAGTTTCTTTCCATTCAAAGAAAGGCAAAAGCCAGCTCAGAATTTATATTTTAATGAACATCAATCCCTTTTCCAGCCCTTTTTATCTCTGCGGTTCAACAAGGTACCTTGTTCTGCTCATGTCTCTGACAACCACCCCCCCCCAGCCCTCTGGGGTGCCCCCCAATGCTGGTTTCCCCCACCACCCGTTTCTTAAGTAGACTTTCCCAGGTCATTCTGGCTGCACTTGAACAGTGTTGGCTCACAGCCATCTTGCAACAAAGAGCTGCCATTCCAGCTGTCTGCTTCTAATCTTCAGTGTCAGCCCTTGTTAATGTTTCAGCGTGAAATCGGAGGGGGCAAAGCTGCATGGAATATTAAAAAAAACAACACCCCACCACCATGATCAGAATTCCAGCAAAGTGTTGATAGACCTGCAAGGAGAGGGCTGTGTGCATCTTCTCTTCTCCATTGGTCAAAGCCACCAAACTGCGTTAAATAAGCCAGGGAAAGAACTGCATCCTGACCTCGGAAGGCCTGTAGGAAGTGCAGGAGCCAAGGAAATTAGCATTTCAGTTTTCAGTTTGGAGATCAAAGTGGATTTCTCAACCTGCATGAATGGCGGGTGCTTTCCAATCTGAGTTGCCCACCTAACTCTTGACTGAAACATTGCATAGGAAATATCTTTCAGAAATGATATTTTGACTTTGTTAAGTGAAAACATGATCTTCAAAGTGTTCCACTTTTCCTTTCCTTTCCTCCTTTCCTTTCCTTTCCTTTCCTTTCCTTTCCTTTCCTTTCCTTTCCTTTCTTTCCTTTCCTTTCCTTTCCTTTCCTTTCCTTTCCTTTCCTTTCCTTTCCTTTCCTTTCCTTTCCTTTCCTTTCCTTTCCTTTCCTTTCTCAAAGATGATTAGGTGACTGAAGGCTAAAACTTATGAAAAACAGTTACAGGAATTGGGTATGTCTACTTTAAGGACTAGGGGTGATAGAGTATCAGTGTTCTAGTATTTGTGGGGTGCCACAAAGAAGAAGGGGTCCATCTATTCTCCAAAGCACCTGAAGGCAGAGCAAAAAACAATGGATGGAAACTCATCAAGGAGAGAAGCAACCTAGAACTAAGGAGAAATTTCCTGACACTGAGAACAATCAACCAGTGGAATGGCTTCCATCCAGAAGTTGTGGGTACTCTTTTGAAAACTGACTCAAATCCGATAGAGGAGAATATTTGTAGCTCAGGTTTGAAATGAGGGGTCCTTGATGCTCTTTGAGCTTTGTTGTTTTCTTGCAGACATTTCATGATCCAAGTAGGTAACATGATCAGTGCTAAGAGGGTGTGGGATTTGCTCTCTGAGAGCTGATGATATTCCCCAATTGGCTCATGAAACATCTGCAAGAAAACAACCAAGCTCAGAGAGTACTAAGGACCCCACAGTTCTCCTCCTCCTCCTCCTCCTCCTCCTCCCCGCCCCCCCTCTTCTAGCACTGATGATGTTACCTAGGTTGGTTAATGAAACATCTGCAAGAAAACCATCAAGCTCAAAGAGCACTGACAAATCCTTGGTTCTATGTCCTCTGCATGGTCTTATGCCCCTTCCTGGAGATAGAGGCAACTCCTTTGATCAGCCATGGTGGAATATGGAAAGTTAACCCGTCAAGGAGAAAGCCATCCTTAAAGTCTCCTCTTTTACTAGATTGTCAGGAGCAAAGAGATGTGGTTTCCCCACCCCACCCCCATAGCCAGTGGAAGCCTCTTCATATGCAAAATTTCCCCATCTGCAGTCTGAAGACGTCCAAGGGTCCCCGTGATAACTTGGATTTCAGTACATTTCCTTCCTTCCTTCCTTCCTTCCTTCCTTCCTTCCTTCCTTCCTTCCTTCCTTCCTTCCTTCCTTCCTTCCTTCCTTCCTTCCTTCTTTCCTTCTTTTCTTTCTTGAAAGCGGCAAATATACAGTATTGCCAGGCAAAGCCCTCCCACGTTTTGCATCTTTGCAACCGGACAATCCCAGCTTGGGAAAAGCCTCGGACAATTTGACATTTTTCAAATGACAAAGCCAGAACACCCAGCGCCTCTGCTTGCCTACCAAGTGGAGATAATATACATTTCCAATTAGTTGTCCACATTCTGGTCAGGTTCTCTCGGACTACCTAACTATCTTTGTTTTGCTAAAAAGCTCGTCAGTCATTAATGAAATCTTTCAGTTCTGCTAATCCTGGGCACAATGGTGCTTTTCTCCACTGAGCCCCTTTTCCAACCTAAAACTATAGTTACGTGCAGCTCAGCTCTGCCTTTAAGATTTTTTGTCATTTCCTTTTCATTACGTACCTGATGTAGCACAGTGGCAGCTGGGACCAAGCACAAAACTGTCTCCACTTCCAGCTATTTGCTCCTGGCCATTTCACCACCAATATGTAAAGATATTCAAAATATAGAGTTGTTGTTGTTGTTGTCCTCCTCCTCCTCCTCCTCCTCCTCCTCCTGTTACTCCTTCCTCCCTCCTCCTCCCTTCCTTGTCCTCCTCCCTTCCTCCTCCTCCTCGTTCTTTTTTTAAAGAGTGGTTCTTGTCTCTGACATATAATCAGCAAAAAGGATTGATACCTATTTGTTTATCATTTATATTTTAATTTTTTAATTAACCTGTATAATGCCTTAATCGTTTCATTCTCAGAGCAAGTTATTTCAGACTTGGCTCCTTTGAGGTGTCTGGATTTCAACTCCCAGCTTGTTGGCTGAAGAATTCTGGGAGTTGAAGTCCCACCCGCTCTTAAAATTGCCAAGTTTGGAAAAACACCACTGGTATTTTTAGCTTTAGCTAAACCATCATTGTCATCCTTACATTTAACAATGTTGTTTGGGGAATTGATGCTAGGGATATGGAAGGATACAATCAAGACAACTCCTCCTTAAACAAGCTACTTTTCACAGAGTCAGTCCATCAGACATGAATGTGTGTGTGTGTGTGTGTGTGTGTGTGTGTGTGTGTGTGTGTGTGTAGGTTTTAAGAAGAGATTGGACAGCCATTGGTCTGAAAAGGTCTAGGGTCTCCTGTTTGAGCGGGGTGGGTGGGTGGTAGGACTAGAGGACCTTCAACTCTATTATTCTGTGTTTCTGTGTTTATTCCATACAATTCTTTTCACTGGAAATATTGGAAATTAAATTTTAATTTTGGTTTTAGTTCCAGGTCTTATTACAGGATCAGTCTGATTGTATTTCCTTGAACTCAGGCAAAAACTGTTCAACAGCTTGTACAATACACAACAGTATTCACTCTAACCCTTTGTAGATCGGTTAGAACACTGGAATTTTTCCTTTTCTCTTAATTAATCATGACTTTTGTGTTCTGTTTGCTGGTTGACGACCAAATAAAGAACAATCTGATTTGATTTCAATGGCTGTATGGTTTCTTATGATCCCATCATAAAATATCCATTTCATTTGTCTGGGACAGGAGCAGGGGCAGACAAGGGAAGAGAGGGTAAGATTTCTCTTGCCATTAAGATTTTGATTAATTCGTTTCAGTTATGAAATGTAACTTTACATTACATTTTTTAAAAATAATAATAATAATAATACGCAGCCTCTTAATCTGCTAATCCTTTCTCCTGACAAACAAGTTCTTTTTTAAATCAACAGCTATTCTATCAACCTAATGGAGCAGAGTTCTGGATTCAACACAACAATGCATTCTTTTTACAAGAGGCTGCTCGGGCTAATATGATACCAGAATGACGATGAGAAGCTACACACACACACACACACACACACACACACACACACACACACACACACCACCTCCAGCTGGTTGGATTAAACATGTAATAATTGGAGGAAAGTAATTTTGTTCTGAAGTATTGGCATAGTTGTTTGGTGAATCATTCTTGTTTGAACTTCTCCAAAGAAGAATAGAGCGAGGTTGAAGGTTTAGGCAATTCCTCTCTGGTAAATTCAGTCTTTCATTTTCTTTTCCCTCAAGTAGGCACATTCATATCACATTTCCAACTGGCCAGGAAGTCAGAAAAGACATATGTCCAGTGAAGTATCTGAGATATTTCCCTTGATTCTCTGGTGTAACTCCCACCCGTTGAGTTAGTGAGATATTTTTTTTTGAGGTTAGATATCCACCAATCCTTCACCCTTGCACTATCTTTCTATCCTGCCCTTGCTTTTTTAATGCACGATCTCACATATGGAAACCTGCATTTATTTCAGTGAGGTGCAGATTTTCCCAGTCAGAAGTTGCTGTGAGCTACTGGAATAGGCCAACGTGAAAGTTATACACTGGTTTGAGTCTTCAAACTCTCTGTGAATATTTATGCACACTTATAAAGGAGAATATTTGTAGCTTGGGGTTGTAGCTGAGGGGTCCTTGGTGCTCTCTGAGCTTGCTTGTTTTCCTGCACCCATCCTAGTTTGGGTAATGAAATGTCTGCAAGAAATCATAGAAGCTCAGAGTGTACCAAGGACCCCTTATACACACTTATCATAAAGTGCATTTGGGTGTAGTACTAAGGTGCAGTACTAAGAGTAGCACTGATTTCAAGGGTTCTTTCTCCGTGGCTCATACCTAAGAAAGAATCCCTTCTGCAAACCATGGCCGAGAAGTTGTTGATGCAAGGTGTTTTTCTGCAGAAATATGTTGCTTTGCATGCAAATCTAAGGAACGAATTGATCGGCGAAACCTTTGAAGCCTTAATGAATGAAGTCAAAATAAATCAATCTGCTAAATCTCACCAGGTGAGCTGACAAATACTGCTTAAATCAGCTTTCAAGCGAAATGCTGCAGGTGAGCCCAAGATTTGCTGGGCATATCTGTGGAATATCAGGTGGCAAGGAAACGCTTGACACGGTGAGAAGTCGCGGAAATTATTATAGTTATTTATATACATAACAGCATGAAATCAAAGCTGCAGGTTCTTTAGCTGGTGTTGGCTTTCGTGTGCATCGAGTTCTTCCTAAGAACCTAGGGTGTCATCGTGTTTTGGCGTAGGATATGTATGGATCCAATATGTAGTTGACAGATGTCGCCTTTTGTAATTGACAGATGGGAATGTTGTCAAAGGGCAGATTTTCTAAGGGCCTTCCAAGGATTTTTGATATGGCACCACCACCAGCTTCTAAACACCTTCTGGGCAATACTTGTGATAGGGCAGGGCAGGGCAGGGCAGGGCAGGACAGGATAGGATAGGATAGGATAGGATAGGTTGACTCAGCCTTCCATCCTTCCGAGGTCGGTAAAATGAGGACCCAGATTGTTGGGGGGAAGATGCTGACTCTGTATACCACTTAGAGAGGGCTGTAAAACACTAAGAAATGGCATAGAAGTCTAAGCACTATTGCTATTGTAGACCAGCACCTTAACCACTACCCCAACTGCCTCTCCTCCCCAAAAGTGCTATTACCAGGGAAAAGGACTAGGCCGAAGGGAGTGTTTGCTTGCACACACTAACACACACACTAACAAATATGGAGAAATGCTGAGATGCTGGAAGAACACAATCCTTATTGTGTGTTGTAGCAAGTGGGTGCTGCAGAGCTCCGTGTGAGAACGCAACAATGCCTGGGTAGACGCCATACAGTGTGGAGGACAGACGATGGAAGGAAGCTCAGACACATTGCTGACATGGTTGGGAAAACACAATCATAATATGAAAAGGCAGATGCTGGAATGAAAAGAGATTAAACTAACCGAGTGTTTTGCTCTGCTTCTGGGACTGGTTTCCTACTGTTTTCCTCTTTGTCATCATTTGCTGTTCATAATCCCATACTTTAATGAGAAATACAGAATGTTTGCAAGCAGAAATCAGCAGTGGGATGCTGAGTCATTGTGCAATGGAATGTGCTATGTCCCAATCACAACTCTCTGAAGGGGGTAGACGTTTTGAATTCTTTCTCTTCTTCCCTACCCCACTTCTGTAGTTGGATTTCATAAAGTTGGAAGGACCATTTTGGATCTCAGGGCCAACCCTCCGCTCAGTGCCTGAAACCAAATGAAAATGGCCCCACTCTGGGTCATTCTTGCCCTGGTTTGATCTCACACACTCAACCAAAGGAGGACCACCCTCTTCCTGGATAATTGGCCTCATGACCAAATTCTTCTTTAGTTTAACCATTTTTCCTTAGGTGGAAATCTTCTGATCTTCTGGCATCTTAACTCTAAAAAGAATGACAACAGATTTTATTCATCTTCTGTGTAGCAGTTTTTCAACTCCACTCATCGCACCAGGAGAGGAAGGCAGGGTGTATTGTGGGCCCCATCTTTTAGGGATGTCCATTTGGTGGGACCGTGAAAAAGGACCTTCTTGGTGGTGGCCCCTTCTCTGTGGAATATCATTCCCTCTCCAGGTACGATTGGCTCCTACCTTGTGGCTTTTCCAAAAAGCCCCCAAGACATGGTTTTGTCAGCAGGCCTGGGGACCGCAATGGAGATGGAATCAATCAAATGGCTGATTTGATTGTGTTGCTTCTGCCATGGGGGTGGTGGCTATGGGTTAAGAGAAAATCATAACACTGAATCGTCTACCTACATTCAGAGTTTTTCCTCCTCCTCCCTCCTCCTCCCTCCTCCTCTTCAATTTACTGTGTGAGCCTTTCACAACAAAACCCAAAGAAATAACAGGCTCTGACTGCTTCTTCTTTGTGTGTGTAAGAGAGATAGCGAGAGGAGAGAGAAGAAAGGAGTCCATTACAACTTCGAAATTCAAAACAGCTTTTCCGAAAAGATCAAGGATCAGCCTTGAGCCTATGAGGACTGGTTCCCATTTTCTTTCTGAAAAGTTTAACATTCTTTTGACGTGAAATCAGGTGTTGCTTGGGTGGCTCATACGGTGCTCTCTTGCAGGATCAACCTTGAAATCTGCCTTAGCGTAGTGGAACACTTTTGTCCTGTTGATGCATTTAAGATGTTGGTGTCGGGCATGGCTGCAGCTGGTTCTTATCACAGAGTCAAGTTGCTTAGAGGGTTGGATGGTAGAATCAGACGCCTTCTGTGGACAGGTAGGCTGCAAAATGTGGCAACAAAACAAGGTCAGATTTGTGCACATTTTTGCCACGCTTGCATTATTAAAAGTTATTTTTAAAAAAGCATTGGGATATCGATTATAGTAATTTTAGTGCAATGTAGAACTTGAAACAGGTGCTTCAAAATACCCCAATCAAGGAACTACCAACTCAGACAAATAATCAAACATTAATCAATAGCCTATTCAAGGAGCCACCGAGCCACCAACACTGGTAAGATAAGCCACTAGTATATAACTAGACAGTAAAGCCCACTCTCATCTAGCACTGATGATGTTACCTAGTTGGGTCATGAGACGTCTGCAAGAAAACAGCCAAGCTCAGAGGGCATCAAGGATCCCACAGGGTGCTTCATTCTATGGGAGATCTGAAAAAATGATCTTTTGAAACAACGTTCTTCTAAGCAGCTCCACCTTGGAACCACACCACAATAGTTACCTTCTGCATGAGTGTCTGCAGAGAACGGTCACACAAATCAAGATGGGTTTTTATGTGTCATTTCCAACAGATCAAGAAGCACTTTTTTCATTCTAAGAAAGACCTGGTAAATAAAATCAATTGCTCTTCCTACTGTAGTCCATGAGATGCCCCCCCCTCAGGAAATCTGCAATCCTTCTGCCATTATCCTCATTTATTGCTGCACATTCAATGCTCTATTGGACCATTTGGCAGCATTGTTCCTTCGCCCCAGCCATGATGCCCATTGTGGCATGTGTGAATTTGTCTTTCCTTCAGGCCCAGGACTACACTTGTTCTTTGGTAATCAGGGTCTGGCCTCCAAAATGTAGGCAGAGCCAGGATAAATGTGTGAGTGGACCAGGAAAAGGAAAAAGGGAAAAAAATCAGCTAAATGTATTTAATTGTATTTACTAAGGTGAAACCAAATGTTATCCTCTTTAAGCCCCTTTAAAGAATGGGGTGGTTATCAGATTTTGGTGGCAACATTGTTGGAAGAATTATGGAGACCCCCATCCTGGGTGGTCAGAAGCAGCCTGGGGATAGCTTCAGCCTGTGCACAGATTTGGATAGTAAGATTAACGGAGGGCCCATTCAGTCTGATTCAATGAACTTACAAAGGTTCCTAAAGGCTGCCATGTTCTCCTAAAAAATAGGATGTGGAGCACCATCTAATTATACATAACATATGGCAGAGAGGATAAGGGGGGAAAGGATGGGAGAGAATACCACCCAGGCATGCTCTGAATAGGTTACTGTTGTCTATTATAACTCCATTAAAAACTGAGTGCACAGTAACACTGTGCAGTTCTAAATGCAGATAAATTTTGGAAAATTTTGAGTGCAAAATATATGATTGTTCCCGATAAGACTCCTAATTGAGACTCGAAATGGAAGCAGCGTCACAGAAACGGGGCAGACTATAGCCCCTCGGACTTGACTAAAATTATAAATTGGGTAAGTAAATCACCCATTAAATGGCAATCTAATTTGAAAGGTATACATTGAATCAAATTAACAAGTGCACCTAATTAGGCCCAGGAGTTAACATAACGAAGCTTCTCATGATTAGTGCATACACACAGAGATTTCCATTTGGGCTGATCAAGGCAATGTTCTTTATTAGCAGAGCTAACATGGCTCATATATATAGGAGAAGGTTTTCAGGGGTCATGGGAAATGGGCCCTAAGGGCTTGAGGGCATGATGTAGACTGGAGAGCCAGCAGCAAAATGCAGTCAGGCATTGGGAAAGCTAACAGCCATTCTGGATTTTGTGTCATGAGGCTAAAGAACCATGGCTATAACCGAGAAACCAAAGACATCAACGTGATTAGGAGAGATAGAGTGGCCCTACCTGAGGAACACTACAGCAGTTGTGGGTCCTTCACTTTGGAACCGGAGACACAATAGAGGCTTATGGACTCATGCATGGTAGAGAACATGGACTATGTTATCTCTCTCTAGGTCATTTCCCTGAAAAATAGAACAGGACATGGGGAAATTGTTAAGAAATTTGTTGTGCAGAGGTCTCCTTGTGCTACCAAAGAGTTGCACAGACAAGGAAGGGCACTGAGAGCAGTAAAAGTCACACAAGAATACACTGAGTTATAAAAACAAAAAGTAGTTTACTTTTGAGGTGGTGTAAAAACAAAAATGCACAGTCAAAAATAAACAGTCCAAGTCATACACAATAGCAACAGTCCAAGGAGTAATCCAAACTACAAAGTCTTCTTACCGGTCCAGAGGTCAATACACAGTTCAGGTTTACAACAGTAGTAAACCAACAGCAAAGCAAAAACAGTAATAGTAGAGATCAGTGAATTCAGAGAGAGAGAGAAGCTACGTTCCTAGCTTCCTCTTATGGCCATGAGAACACTTACACACCCATTGGCCAATTAACAACTTAAAGACATAGCATTATGGTTAATATATTTTCAACCCAACATTGTAGGCTAGCACCATATGCCTAACATTCTCCCCTTTGGGTAGAATAATATATAACTCTTACAATCTTATGCACATTCTTTCACAATTAGCATTGTGTTTCACAGCACTTTGTACCTTCGTAAAATGGTTTGCAATATTTACATCAGATGAACAATACTGTACTCTAGCTGTATTAATTTATCTTTGATACATTGTCTGACATTCAAATAACGAAGATCAGTATGTTTAGATCTTGTTCTTACTGCAGCATTATTAGCCATCTTTATTGCAGCTTGATTGTCCTCATACACAATGAATGGATCATTTACATTTAAACTCATATCTAACAATAATTGTTTGTACACTAGCAGTTCTGTACATAACACTGATAGACATGAAAATTCAGCCTCCATTGTAGATAAGCTTATGTGTTTTTGTCTAATAGACTTCCATCCAATCAAAGAATCACCCAACATTATAGCCAACCCTGAGGTAGATTTACGAGTGTTTGAATCAGAGGCAAAACTCGCATCTGCATATGCAGTAAGGATTAACTCACGATTTGGCTCTAGATATAACGAGTAGTGAATAGTTTGCTTCAAATACCTTAATACTCGTTTAGCTGATTGCCAGTGTCTAACAGTTGGATTATTGTTGTACCTAGCTAATTGGTTTACACAGTAAGAAATATCAGGTCTAGTCCAATTACTCAGATACATAAGACTTCCTATCAAAGATTGGTACATAGTCTTATCAAATACAGGACTCTCCACATTAGTGTCCTTAAAATCCATAGCCATCGGAGTTTTAGCTGGTTTACACATTTCCATATTGTATCTCTTTAATAACTGAGATATCTTACTGGCTTGCGACACCTTAAAACCCCTATTCGTTTTCACAATATCTAACCCCAAATAGTGGCTAATTTCTCCAAGATTTCTAATTGTGAATTTATTTTGCAATCTTGAAATGATAGTTTGTGCTTCTAACTCATTTTTTGTTATTATTGCAATATCATCTGTGAATAATAAAAGAAAAGATAATGCTCCGTTGTGTTCTCTTCTAAACAAACAAGGATCAGCATTACTGGCTACAAAACCTAATGCACTTAACTCATTAACTATACATTTGTTCCACTCATAGCCTGATTGTTTCAATCCATAGAGGCTTTTCTTTAATTCCCAACAATCATGGTCTCTATCACTGGTCAATCCTGGTGGTATTCTTAAATAAATAGTATGTTGCAATGGAGCATGTAGATATGCAGTTTCAACATCTACATGATTAACCATATATTGGTTTTTAGCCGCCCATACTAAAGCTGCTCTTAAAGTAGTCGCCCTTAGACTGGGTGCAAACACTTCGTCATAATCCTCAGTAGTTTGGGCAAAACCTTGTGCAACCAAACGTGCCTTATGGGTTACAGTCCCGTCTACACCTTTCTTTAACTTATATATCCATTTACAACCTATAGCTTGCTCACCAGGTGGCAGTTTTGCTTTCTCATAAACATTAAGATCCTGCAAAGACTTCAACTCCCTGTTCATTGCAGCTTTCCATGATGCCTGTTCCTTTTCAGGATACATCCTGATCTCATCATAGTTAAAAGGCTCTACACTAACTTGACATATACTAGCTTCATAGCGATCAGGTGGATGTCTGATGCGCGTTGAACGCCAAGGAATTACAGGGCTTTGAATTTCTGTCTCCTTTCCTTCCTCTGATTCATCTATTATCTCCCCTATCTCCTCTTCATCTTTTATATTTACAGGAGATGTATTATCATTACTAGTTACGTTATCAGAGGAGTCCTCAAACACTAGAGGATCAGTATTAACAGCTTCTTGCTCTAACCTATCCCAACCAACGTGCTCAAGGAATTTTGCACTAGCACTGTTATATACATTAGTTGTGCCTCGTTCCCAGAAACGATAGGATCTATGGTTAGCTTCGTAACCTACGAAGTATAATTGCCTAGCCCTATGTTGGCCTTTACTCCTGAGTTGTGCAGGAATGTGGACCCAAGCTGGGGTGCCAAACGTGTGCAGGTAATCAAGGTTTGGTCTTCTACCATGCCATATTGTATATGGTATTTTACCAGTAGAAGTATTAACAACTATATTCAGAACATGGTTTGCACATTTTGCTGCCTCCCCCCACAGTCTATCTGTTAAGCCTGAATCTTTTAACATGGTTCTAATCATGGCTTGTAATGTTTGCCCACGTCTCTCAACAAAAGCATTATGTTGAGGCCTATATGGGGCTGAACGTTTATGCTCAATACCAGCTGATTGTAACATATCAACAAAACGCTTATTTGTAAATTCAGTACCATTATCAGTAATTATGCACTGAACCTTTCTCTTTGTTTTTCTCTCCACGAACTTCAGCCAGTTTGCAAATTGTTGGAAAGTATCTGCCTTTGACTTAAGCAGATAACAAAAACCATATCTAGAGTAGTGGTCCAATATACTTAAAATATAACATGACCCTCCTAAACTTGGTTTCATGGGTCCAATTAAATCAGCAAACACAACTTCCAAAGGTACAGTTGTTTTGAAGCCGTTTATCCTGTTTGCAGGAGTTGCCTTGCTCTTTTCCTGATTACAGGCATTGCAATTCAAATACTTACTACATGGCTTCAGTTTAACTCCCTCTACTAATTCCACTGTTTTACGTAGTGAGTTAAAGTTTACATGCCCTAACCGCCTATGCAATAAATGTATACATTCATCATGTGGCTTCTTGTTCTCACATATTGAGTTAGCTTTAACTGTACTAACCTGGTTACTTGTGAGAACGAATAAACCATTTTTCAAATTAGCAGTTACACAGGTTCCATTCCTCTCAATAGTGCATTGCTCCCCTCTGAATGTTACCACAAACCCAACCTTAACCAATTCCCTTACAGATAACAGGTTGAATCTTAGCTTAGGTATATATAACATAGGTAACTGTTCATTAATGCATGGACAATAGGAATTACCTTCACCAGAGGCCTTCATCCTCCAACCGTTTGCTAGTGAAACATATTGGTTGCTGTTTTTCATATTAACAAACCTCTTTTTCACTTTAGTAATGCATTGTGAAGCCCCACTATCAACAACCCACAATTCATTATTGCTGGATGTTGGTTCACCAGAAACAGCCAAACCAATGCCCTTCTTAGCCTTCCCACTGCTATTCACATTCTGTTTTTTACCCTTTCTACAGAATTTGGCTATATGCCCTGTAGCCCCACAAGAATAACATTTCTTGACATTGTAAGCAGTGGTAAATGGCTGCTCCTCTCGTGGCTGTGTCTCTCTCAGCTGGTCTCTGTCACGCCTTCTTCTGGACTCTTCCAGCAGTCTCCCAGTAATGTTAGTCAATGTCAGTTCCTCTCTGGTCAGGACTTCCAAAGAAGAAACATATCCATCATAACTCTCATCCAAAGATGACAGAATAATGTAGACCTGATGCAACTCTGAAAAAATCAGCTCCTTTTCATGAAGCTCTTGAAAAGTTGCCTTCATGTAATTTAAATGGGTCAGCATATCTCCATTCTTCTGCAGACGAGCCCTAAACAGCTTACGTGTAAGGTGTATATGTGCACCCACACTGTCTCGAACATAAAGCCTTCGCAAAACATCCCAACACCTTGCAGCAGACTCCTCACCACGAATATGGACAAGCTGCTGGTCATTCAGTGTTAGCCCAATAATGCAAAGAGCTTTCTCATTGCTACGTTTAAAGTTGTCTAACTTCTTTGCATCCTCTTCGTCATCTGGATTCCAAGCAGTAGTATCTGGTGGGTTATTTACAACAGTCCATAGTCCTTCCTTGCGCAAAAGCAAGCAGCATTTCGTGGACCAGGAAACATAGTTTGTCCCATCCAACCGGGTTATCCAGGAGCTGCCTGACAACAGGTCCTGTGCCATTTTACACCAAATAGCTAACACAAACTCAGCTAGGAATACTGTGTGTACTAACTCTCAGTACAGGCCTGGGCCCATAACCAGTGTTATGGAATTTGTTGTGCAGAGGTCTCCTTGTGCTACCAAAGAGTTGCACAGACAAGGAAGGGCACTGAGAGCAGTAAAAGTCACACAAGAATACACTGAGTTATAAAAACAAAAAGTAGTTTACTTTTGAGGTGGTGTAAAAACAAAAATGCACAGTCAAAAATAAACAGTCCAAGTCATACACAATAGCAACAGTCCAAGGAGTAATCCAAACTACAAAGTCTTCTTACCGGTCCAGAGGTCAATACACAGTTCAGGTTTACAACAGTAGTAAACCAACAGCAAAGCAAAAACAGTAATAGTAGAGATCAGTGAATTCAGAGAGAGAGAGAAGCTACGTTCCTAGCTTCCTCTTATGGCCATGAGAACACTTACACACCCATTGGCCAATTAACAACTTAAAGACATAGCATTATGGTTAATATATTTTCAACCCAACATTGTAGGCTAGCACCATATGCCTAACAGAAATTCAGGAGATTCACATTAAAAGGGACTTTTCAGGTGTGGAATTTCTACCCACCAACTATGAGATGGTGGCTGATCGAGATGGTTTTACAAGCAGGTAGGAAATTTCATGAAGCGTCAAATATCCTGGCTAATAGAGATGGCTGTTAAGCTGCTCCTGAATCACAGACGAGAGGCCTGAAACATCAATTGCAGTCGGGTGTCTATGGAGATTCTCCATCATCTAGGTCAGGGTTAGGCAATCGTGGCTCTTTTATGACTCATGGACTTCTTCTTCTTCTTCTTCTTCTTCTTCTTCTTCTTCTTCTTCTTCTTCTTCTTCTTCTTCTTCTTCTTCTTCTTCTTCTTCTCCTCCTCCTCCTCCTCCTCCTCCTCCTCCTCCTCCTCCTCCTCCTCTTCCTTCTCCTTCTCCTTCTTCTTCTTCTCAGAACTGAAGAAGCCTCTTGGATGAGAAGTGAAATGTTTTCAAAGAAAAAAACAAGGGGGGAAAAGTCCAATTGCCTTTTGGAAAAAGCACCTTCAGGACTACTGCAATTGAGCAACCATTAAAGATGGTGTTTTTCCCTCCTGTTATTGCTTGTGAACATCTCAAATACTCCTGGATGGCCACTATATGACACAGAAAATTGGACTATGTGGATACATGGCTCTCAACACTTAGTCGCTGGTTCCACAACCCAATTCAGTCTCAAGGGTCTTATGTTCTCAAGGGTCTTATGTTCTTAAGAATGAATCCAGGGACTCTGATTTTCTCTTTTCATAATGCCCAACTTCACAGGGTGGATAATTAAGGTTTCATTACCTTCCACTTGAGTTGGGTGCCACCCCATGAGACTGCTACACATATTTAATCTCTGGTCCAAAAAACAACAACACACATTCAGCCTTAGGAAATCTGATGCTGGGAAGAAATTAATTATTTCCAGCCTCAAGGTCTTTGAGAATGAATTTTGGGACAGCGCATATTTCTTTAGTACTCTGTCTGTAATATTTTAGGTCAAAAGAATCTAAATGGGCAGATATACCCATTTGCATAATCTGATTTTCATCTACTTCTCATGGCAAGACTAGTCTTCATAAACACTTCCTACATGTGTCAGCTTGAAATCCTTATCCTTTCTCGTCCCTATGATTTGGTTAGTCCAGTCTCAAAATGTCAGTATAGTTGATTTTAACTTGTCCTGTCTTTAATTCTTTTGAGTCCCAGGCACCATTATTTTATGATTGGTTATTGTTTGGCTTTTAACACAATGTCTACGGCCACTGGGAGGATGGGTTGCTCCTGAAATACACACAAACACACACATACACAAACGCATTGTTAAAAATAAAAGAATATTTGGATACATCTTCTATATCTCTTGGGTGAAGAATGACACAGGAAAATAATAGCACTTTCAACAATAACAGTAACATCCCCTTTGTTTCCTAAACACTTGCCAAGTTATCGGCCCCATTGCTAAATATTATTCATAAGGCTGTATTGAGCAGATGCAGAAATGAACATTCAACGCCTGTCTTGAGGTTTCCTGGGCTTTTTACCAGAGGCAGGTAAAATGAACAGCTCTGAAACAAACTAATGCTAGAAAGTCAAAATTAAGCTCCTGGACCAGAATATACAACGCCCTTTGTCCATGGCTACTTTTATAAGCTCGAAAAGTCCCCGGGAAAGAGGGCAAAGAGAAAGAAATTGAAAAACTCGCTGACATTATTTTGGCACAGTGGGGGAAAGTGAGATGAAAGACTGACAAATGAATTCACTGTGACAACCTTTGTGAAGTGTCTGAACATTTGATCTTAAAAGATTTCATAATTCTTTTGATAGACCGAAGATTAACTGAGCAGGGAGGCCCCAGAAGTTAACTTATCCTCTTCCCTGAATTCCACAAAACATGGTAAATAAAATTAAAGCTAGCAGGAATTCAGACAAGTGGGCCCGACAGGGGCTTGGGGACTGATCCTGAGCCGTCATTCAGACTGAAAACAATCTTAATTGATACTTGGGTCCCTTTGGGGATCAAAGGCCCTGAGAAGTGATCTAGTGAGCTTTCCTTCCCAGCCACCCATACCTACATCCAACTTCCAAAAACTCTCTCTTGCTTCTTAGCTGACAGCAAATGCAATATATGTACCACTGTTGAAGACATGCGAGCTATAAATAAGAATCCTGTTTTTACAAAAGTATACAGAGCCAGTTGTGGTGAAGACACCAGGCTGAAAACCCGGTCTCCATGAGTTCTAATCCCACTTTAGGCATGAAACCTGTCATAGACTAATTGCTCTATCTTCCAGGAGAAAAAAAACACACACACAGCAGTGAAAACTTCAAAAGAGGTTCTGCTTGCTATAGAAATCAATGAAGCTTTAACAAATGCTGGCAGACGTTTGGATTACAGAATGACAGAGTTGGAAGAGGCCTTAGAGGTCTTCTAGTCCAACTCTACACCATTTGCAATTTATTTAGCAGACGTTGTGGGTGCTCCATCACTGGTTTTTAAGAAGAGATTGGACAACCATTTGTCTGAAATGGTAGAGGGTCTCCCGCTTGAGCAGGGGGTTGGACTAGAGGACCTCCAAGGTCCCTTCCAACTTTTTTATTATCATTATTACTACCTGTAATAATACATTTTCAACTCCATAATTGCAGATCTGAAGGCAAGTGGGTTGCTCTGCTTTTTGTCTGGGCTTCAGGTGCTTTGGAGAATTGGTTGACCCCCTTCTTCTCTGGGTAAAAGGTAAAGGTTCCCCCGCACATGTGCGCTAGTCGTTTCCGACTCTAGGGGCCGGTGCTCATCTCCGTTTCAAAGCCGAAGAGCCAGCGCTTGTCCGAGGACGTCTCCGTGGTCATGTGGCCGGCATGACTAGATGCCAAAGGCGCACGGAACGCTGTTACCTTCCCACCGTAGTGGTCCCTATTTTTCTACTTGCATTTTTACGTGCTTTCGAACTGCTAGGTTGGCAGAAGCTGGGACGAGTAACAGGCGTTCACTCTGCCCCTCAAATACTGGAAGGCTGTGATTGTGTTCTAATTTTCATTTTAAAATTAAAACAGGATCGCAGTCTTCCAATATTTGGGTTTGCAATTCACAATCGCAGTCTTCCAATATTTGGGTTTGCAATTCTCAATTAATTGCTGGCCTCTCCCATATTGGCTACCGCTGCGAAGATCCTGTCCCTTGTCCCCTTGTTTGCATTCCAGCCACAGCAATTATCTCTGCCCCAGATCTAATTGCTCTGTTGTTTCCTCCCCCTAACTGTAGCAGACAATACACAGAGCCCAGGAGAAGAATCACATTCTTCTGCTTCCAAAGTGGACACCAAGAGGTCACCTGATCCAGCCAATCTGCTCGTTTGAAACCATATTTTATTTCCGGAATTGTTCATTTGGCTTGAATGAATCAGGCCTCTGAAACCAAGCCGGAGCCAAAAATATTTTGGGTTTTCTTTCTAGCCAGCAATTGTTTTGGTTTTAACTTTCTAGGAAACCATACATCAAACCTAAATGGTATCGAGCGAGGGTAACAGACATTGGCTGCCACCCAGCACCGCCTAACACAATTAGTAACGATATTATCTTTGGTATGCCTCATTTACTGAGGCAGGAAGCAAGGGATGTGGTGCCGAAATGCACACTGCTTCTCTCGGCTTGTAAAAAGGGGAGACAGGCAGATATTGATGGAGGTAGAAAAAGCCACCCAGGCCTAGTGGCCATCGTGAATGGAACACAAGGGCATGTTAAACCTGCATAATGATGAAGCACAGAAAATAATAATAATAATAATAATAATAATAATAATAATAATAATAATAATAATAATAATAATAATAATAATAATAATAATAAACAACGCATAACAGTGATACTCACTGTCATCGGGGCACTGGGAACTATGTCCAAAAACTTTGCAAAATACACCAAGAAATTGCAGCTTCCTGCAATAACTCCAGCAGAGCTACAAAAAACTGCGCTACTTGGAACATCTTACATTTTAAGGAGATACCTGATTGGTACCTAGGATGCTGGCAGCAACCCATGTCAACCATTAGTGCCAGTCAATTTGAGTGTTCAGTTAACTGAGTTTCATGTTTTATGAATAAAAGTTTAATCATCATCATCATCATCCTCACCTCTATTCTGCTGTCTCCAGGCACTGCCACGTCTGGATAGTGGACGTGACAGAGCCTGGAGACAGCAGAATAGACGAGAAAGAACTGGAGGAGATAACAAAATACAAAGACCTACAAATAGAAATAGAAAGACTGTGGCAAAGGCAAGCAAGGGTAGTACCAATAGTAATAGGAGCCTTGGGTGCAATCCCAAAACAACTGGAGCACCACTTGGACACCATCATTGGCATTGACAAATTCGTCATCAGTCAATTGCAAAAGGCAGCTTTACTAGGAACTGCTTCCATTCTGCGACGAGATCTATAATACCATCAAACATCCACATCTGCCTATCCCAGGTCCTTGGTAAGGACTCGATAGGTAGACAAAAATGCCAAATCCAGTCTGAACATCTGGCTGACTGTGCAATGATTAATAATAATAATAATAATAATAATAATAATAATAATAATAATAATAATAATAATAATAATAATAATAATAATAATAATAAAGTTGGAAGCACTCATAGACACAAAAACTCAACATTTTAGTCTTCCGCTGCTGTGACCACCTCACGTTACCTCCACAGCTGGTCAGAAAAAGGCACCCCACCTCTTCCTGTTGTATACAGGTAATCCTTGACTTACAACAGTTCATTTAGTGACCAAAGTTACAACAGCACTGGAAAAAGTGACTTATGACCGTTTTTCACACTTACAGCTGTTGCAGCATCATAATTCAAGGACTACCTATACAGGTAATCCTTCCTTAGCTCATTTTTTGTGAAATTTAATGTGAACATTTCATCCGCTCAGTGCTTTTTTTTTTATTCTTGTTTTTAACCTTGTTGCAAGCCACCGCGAGTCGCTTGATAGCGGAATGGGAGGCATCTCAGTTTAATAAATAAAGCAATAAGCAAACAAAATGTGTCTGGCAGCTCCAGCGACAACAAGCTGGGCTGCTAAACCCACCCCAGGCCACTGAGCAGGAACTTAAGCTCCTGTTCTTACAGCCAGGTATCCAGCAGGAGAGAACAGCGATGGGCTTGCAGCATTCTTGATTTATTTTTAACTGCAAGCCAAGTTGAGACTTGAATTCGTCTTTTTTTTCTTGTTGCCTCCTCCTTTGGTTGGGTTAGCAAAAAACAACAACAACAAAAAAGCAAAAAAATTCCAAAGGAATGAAATCAGGAGAAGGACCCTCATCTCTCAAGTGCAAAAGCACTCAAGGCCATGTGGAGTCCCGTAAAAATTAATGGGAACCGACACACATTTGCTTTCTTGAGTGCTTTTCTGGATCTTGGCCACCTCTAATAGGGAAAAGAGAAGAGATTTTATCCGAGACTCACCTGGGCAATGAATTTAGGTAAGAGAAGAGAAAGCTTTTCAAAGCCCAGGTTTGACATGTTTTCATGTCACGGCTGAATTTTTACACCGGGTAGTCTGAGCCTTCTTTCCAAGATACTGTGGAAGCACACCATGGAACAGATACAGGAAGTCCTTGACTTATAACAGTTCCTTTTAGCGACCACTCAAAGTTACAATGGGACTGAAAAAAGTGACTTAGGACCATTTTCCCCGCTGACAACTTCTGTAGCATCCCCATGATCACGTGATCAGAATTCAGGTGCCTGGCAACCGGTTCATACTTTTGACCTGTGTCCCAGGGATCCTGGGATCCCCTTTTGTGATCTTCTGACAAGCAAAGTCAATGGGGAAGCCAGATTCCCTGAACAACCGCGTTACTGATTTGTCAGCTGCAGTGATTCCCATAATACCTACGGCAAAAAAAGTTGTAAAACTGGGGCAAAATTCACTTAACAAATGTCTCACTTAACATAACAGACATTTGGGGCTCAGTCGCGCTCGTACGTTGAGGACCGCCTGTATTGCGTATTGTGGGTGTATTGTGGGGAAGAGAGATTCCCAATTTGAAGTGAGCTTGAATCTTGGTCTGGGCGACAAAAATGGCTTTTAAAAAGCGAAGCCACTTTGCTTCCAAGAGGTGCCTTTTTTCTGACCGGCTGTGGAGATAACTCGAGGTGGTCACAGCAGAGGGAGACTAACATGTTGGGTTTTTGTGTCTATGAGTGGTGGTGGCGTGTTGGTGAAACAGTCTTTGCGAGGTGGATTAAGGGATCAAACCAGGCCTTGGGTGAAGAAGCCCTAGATGTACGTGGAAAAAAATGTTATTTCTTCTACTTTATCCAGGCTATGTGAAAGACATGGATTTTGGATTCTACCCTCCGGCGTTTCTACATTTGGGGGGTGGGGTGGGGGTGTTACACCAAACGTTGTGCTATTGATCTTTGTTTTCAGAAACCGGCTACCAATAAAAAAAAGTACATTTTTAAACAAGCTCCTTTCAGAGAGAGAGGGAGAGAGAGAAAGAAAAAAGAGGGGAGGGGGGAATTAAAGGGATACAATACTTTTATGGACAGCTTCAACCAATTCCCTTGAGGTTCTACTTAAAACAATGTATTAACAGAGGCTCAATTGTGTTGTTTTACTAGCAAACAAAATGTTAAACATGCTTTCCAGGATGTTCTGTACAAGGATGAAAGCGCTGGGCCTCTGAGCACAAAGGACAAGTAAATTAATTTCCAGACTTAAACCCTTTCCGTGCTGGACCGAAAGAGGATGGCTTCCTAAATTCCTTTGCTTACTTTTGTCCGTTGTTTTACTAGTAAAATATTTTCAATTGAATCCTGTTTTGTCCTCTTTTATAGTTTGTCTAATGCATTTCCTGAGGTTTCTATGGAATCTAAAGTTTGCTGAGAGATGTCAATATTACAAACCCATGATGTCGGGGTCTCTAAGCCTTTCTACTTTCATGAATTATTTGGCCAGTTAAATACAGCTAGGCATTTTGAAACCTTGGCAAAGGTGTCATCTTGAAGCTCTGAAGGAAAGAAATGGGTGAATTAATTTCATATTGAATATTCCCTATACTAGAGCCCTTTAGGTGTCATCTAGTGTGCATGAAACTCATTTATTTATGATCAACTTCAGTGTGGCTGTACAGAAGCATAAATGATGCAACTAACACACGTTAACAAGGAAAAGGTCCCTCCTTTTAAAAAGAGATTGTACTTTCAGTCCCAAAACATATCCTAGCAGGGGGACAACTTAATTCATCAGATCCATTAGAGGGAACTTCTACTAGAGATTAATTCACGGTGATGTTCTGATTATGTTCTTCACAAACTTGTTATCAGTCCTGTTCACCAATTGGGCATCATTTTAATCTGTAATAAATCTTGCAGTTCATAAATAGCTTTAGCTGATTAAATTACATTGTTTGAGTTGTCTCATTGTCTCACAAAGTTATGACATGCATCTCATTTTGGTCACCACAATATAAAAAAGATGTTGAGACACTTAAAAGACTGCAGAGAAGAGCAACAAAGATGATTAGGGGGTTGGAGGCTAAAACATATGAACGGTTGCAGGTATTTGGTATGTCTAGTCTAGTGAAACAAAGGGACGCGGTGGTTCAGTGGGTTAGGACGCTGAGCTTGTCGATCAGAAGGTCGGCAGTTTGGTGGGTTGAATCCTGAGTGCCGCGTAGCAGAGTGAGCACCTGTTACTTGTCCCAGCTTCTGCCAACCTAGCAGTTCGAAAGCACATAAAAATGCAAGTAGAAAAATAGGGACCACTCCGGTGGGAAGGTAACAGCGTTCCATGCGCCTTTGGCGTCTAGTCATGCCGGCCACATGACCACGGAGACGTCCTCAGACAAATGCTGGCTCTTCGGCTTGGAAACGGAGATGAGCCCCGGCCCCTAGAGTCGGAAACGACTAGCACGCACGTGCGGGGGAACCTTTACCTTTACCTTTTTAGTCTAGTGAAAAGAAGGACTAGGGATGACATGATAGCAGCCTTCTAATATCTAAAGGGCTGTGATAAAGAAGAGGAGGTCAACCTATTCTCCAGAGCCCCTCAGCACAGGACAAGAAGCAATGGATGGAAACTCATCAAGGAGAGAAGCAACCTAGAACTAAGGAGAAATTTCCTGACTGTGAGAACAATGAACCAGTGGAACGGCTTGCCTCCAGAAGTTGTGGGTGCTCTGACAATGGAGGTTTTTAAGAAGTGATTGAACAGCCATTTGTCTGGAATAGGATCTCCTGCTTGAGCAGGAAGTTGAACTAGAAGAACTTCAAGGTCCACTCCAACTCTGTCATTCTGTTACCTCCATTGATCATTGCATTCCAGGTGCTGCCATCTTTTCGCCTCCAGTAACCTCAGTATTTCTGGGGTGGAAAAAAAGGTTTCCTCAGATATCAGGATCCCTAGAGGACCCCCTTCTGCTTTCAGACCTCCTTCTTCTCAACTGGCTTTGATCTTTAACGGAAGCGTCTCCTTTTCAACTGACCTCAGAGACGATTTCCCTGTCTCAAAATCCCTTCAGCAATTGGAGGGGTTGAATCAGGGTTGAAGGTATTTCTGTCACCCCAACGAGGTGGCGCCATGTGAGATACAAGCGAGATGAAGATAGATCTATATAAATATAGAGAGGGAGGGATGACAGCCGTGAAATATTAGTGAGTTTTATTTTGAGAGCTCCGCTCATACTTTTAATTTAAGTGTTCAGCTCCGAGCCCTGGCAAGGTTGATATAAATAGATTTCTAAATTTAAAAATAAAAAAGTCAGAGCAGGAGGAGGGCTCCAGTTTTAGGGAGGGGGAAACGAGACGTGTGGAAGAAGGATTTTCCTTCAGTGTCCTGCGAGAGATGGCCTTAGAATATATTATTCAGGGAAGGATAATAAATCAAAAGAATGGCCGGAATATTCTGGAAGCTTGCCTGGACAAAGAGGTCATCAAGAGAAATCCCTTCCTTGTTCCCTTAAAAGCGAGGAGGGTTTTAAAGAGGGGACAAGGCGACTCGTCCACTTTTCTGACTGTTTTAGATTTAAGCTTCTTTTTGTTCCTTAAAGCATTTGAAGAAGGTGATTGTACTGGCGAAGACAGAAGCAAAACTGTACTTTTTTTCTTGGAAGAACGACCCTTCCTGGGCCTCCTCCCCATCTGCCTGCCAGATTTTGTTTCAATACCAGCCCCACAGCTGTCCACAGCTGTATGCCTTCCAGCCTCTCACAACAGCCTTTTTTTTCTCATAGACATGGCAATATTTGGGAGTCTTTTTCAAAATCTCCTCTCTAATTGCTGAATAATCCAGCAATGTGTAAAACATGGTGCTTTCCCGAGGGTTCACGTTTTGTTCTTTGGATATGGAGCGTTCCCTTTCATTATCTAAACCTTCCACCTCACCCCAACACCCACCCACCCACCCACCCAAAAAATGTCCGGGAAATATTCATCTCAGCTCCTAGCAAATATTTGAAGAATTCCATCACGGGAACCTCCAAGAAGTCTTTACTCGCACATCTCCATGTGTCTATTTTCTCTGGAATAGGCCAGTGGGCCTTGTAGTGTTGTTTGCATTACAACTGTCATCACTCTAGCCGTTACTCATGGGGGCTGGTATAGGAGATGTGGAAATGTGGTGGTGTGGGGATTGTGAGGTGAGAACGTGTGCACACATTGGGCATGGAGCAGTGGCATAGTATGTTTTTTTTTCTTTTACCTTACAGGTCGTCCTTGACTTACAACCACAACTGGGATCAGACTTTATGCTAAGCAAGGCAGGGGTTAAGTGAGATCGACCTTTTTTTTATCAAGGTTGTTAAGCAAACCACGGTTAAGTGACTAACATGGTCATTACGCAGATCCGGCTTCCCCATTGGCTTCGCTTGTCAGAAGCCAGCTGGGAAGGTCCCAAATGGCCATCACATCACCCCAGGACATTGCATCCATCATAAATGCGTGATATCCAAGCAACTGAATTTTGATCACGGGCATGATGAAAATTCACGGGGATGGGGATGCTGCAACGGTTGTAAGGGTGGGGGCTGGTCGTACATCACTTTCTTCAGTGCTGTTGTAACTTCGAATGGACTCTAAATGAATGGTTGTAAGACAAGGACTACCTGGGGAGGAACCAAGATCTCATTCCATGCTTCCTCCAGTAGCTGCCTTATAGAGAGGATAGCTAGAGAGAAGGAGATGGTTGGATTTGGGACCAGTCATTTATTGCTCTTCCAACAATTCTGGTTTCCCTTTAATATTCAGCCAGAACTGACCTGAAATGTTGTACGCGTGGGAATGGTGATCTGTTTAACAGAATAACAGAGTTGGAAGGGACCTTGTTCTTCTTCTTGTCTACCCCCCTGCTCAGGCATGAAACCCTATACCAATTCAAACAAATGGTTTTCTGATCTCTTCTGGGGTCCTTGGTGAACCTAGTGCAGAACAGGACACCATTGAAACACAGTGTAGAAGGAACAACATGACAAGAGTGGAATCACTGCTTAAAATGGTTGTCTCTCAACAGGGGACAGAATTCCAGAGGCATAAGGCTAATTCTGTCGTTTTTGCAATGTACCGATACACAATGCATAGGATCAGCAAGAAGAATTACCTTCTTCTTGCCGATCCAGGTTTGGTCACCACGTTACGAAAGAAATGTTGAGACTTTGGAAAAAGTACAGAGAAGAGCAACTAAGATGATTAAAGGCCTGGAGACTAAAACAAGAATGGTTGCAGGATTTGGTTATGGCTAGTCTAGATAAAAGATGAACTGAGGGTGATAGCAGCATTCCAGTATTTGAAGGGCTGCCCCGAAGAAGAAGTCAACTGGTTTTCCAAAGCACCAGAGGGCAGGACAAGAAACAATGAATGGAAACTAATCAAGGAGACAAGCAACCTGGAATTAAGGAGAAACTTCCTAACAGTGAGGACAATCAACCAGTGGAATGGTTTGCCTTCAGATGTTGTGGGTGCTCCATCACTGGAGGATTTTAAAAAGAGAGTGGACAGTGACTTGCTGAAATGGTATAGGGTCCTTGGAATCACATTTCACCAGATGATCCTAGAGGGATGCTGATGTCTCCTTTATTCTATAGTCCTGAACATTATGGTTTCAACAGCATCCATTCAATTCCATTTAATTCATTGCAGATCTTCATCCCTGTTCTTCTTTGTATGAAAGATTTATACGTCTCTGGGATAGTCGCAAAGTAGACGTCTCTGATCTTCAAGCAATCATGTCCATTTGGGACCTCTATCGGAGAAGATTCCTGGAATGTGGACGGTAACAGAGGCATTGCCCTAATTCTGTTATTTCGAAGAGGAGGAGAAAAGAGGTGTTTTATTTTGTTTACAAATTAGCACAGGGCAATCCACACACAATTGCAAATAATGAGCAAAGCATTGTTCCCCCCCCCCCCAGGATTCAAACTCTTGCTATCTGATTTCTGGAGGACAAAGAAGATCAGACTTTAAACTTCTAAAAGGGCCCACCTGTTATCAATTAGGCTTATTCAATTAGGGCTGGCAACAGATTGCAGTGGATACAGAACTGAGGCATAAGAAGAGAAAGCTTCTTTCTGAATCTGAAAAGGGAATTTTGACTGAGCGGCTTTCCGAACAGCAGTCTGCTCATCTGCTTGCAGATTCTTTTTCTTTTTTTAAAAAAAAAAAATCTAGGCGCTCCAACAAGGTAGCTGTTCAGGATTTTTTTTCCAAAAAGTGTTTGAGTTGCAAGCCAACCCACCAGCATTTTTTAGTACCACCAAAAATTAGTCATGACTGAGGCCTTGAGACAGAAAAATCAATTCCCCGTCCAAGTTATTTCCACCAGTTTTTATCCATAAATCCATCGCTAAATTAACCCGAACATGTTGTTTTTAATACACGCATGGTGCTTTTGAAAATATTTATGTTAGGCTAAGCTCCATATTTAAATCTGTATTTTCTCTCCGCAAAGTCGCTGAGACGTTTGGACAAACGAAGGACTCGCTCCGGCAATGTCTTTTTAGACGTGTTGAAATGAGACATCCCAGAATTTTCAGGCAGGATGGAGCCAATGGTCAGCTTAAAGGAGTGGAATTGCTATAGGTGTGGTGATTTTTTTATTTTTATTTTTTTTGCAGAAGAGGGCAACCGCACGGACGTTTGTTTCCTAGAAAATGCATGCCTGTTTCTCGAGTAAGCGTCAGGGAAGAGTTATACTTATAGGCCTCGACTTACGAGCACAAATTGAGTCCAAAATTTCTGTTGCTAAATGAGATGGTTGTTAAGGGGGGTTTGCTCCATTTTACGAGCTTTCTTGCCACGGTTGTTAAGTGGGTCACTGCAGTTGTTAAGTTAGGAACGCGGTTGTTAAGTGAATCTGGCCTCTCTAAAGTGATCACATCAAGGGGATCACCTGACACCCTCCCCCCAGGACATTGCAACCGTCATAAATATGAGTCAGTCGCCAGGCACCTGAATTTTGATCACATGACCACGGGGGTGCTGCAACAGTCATTAAGGGTGAAATATGGTCCTTTTCTTCAGTGCTGTTGTAACTTCAAATGGTCACTAAATGAACCGTTGTAAGTCAAGGAGTATCTGAACGCCAATAAATATTAAAATGAGTGGAAATGCCTCCAATGTGATCGCACATAGGGAATAATCGAACCGAAAAATCTGTTTCCCCTTCTAGCGTAACCCGTTGCAAAGATTTTCAAATCTGTTTCATCAATCCAGTCATTTCTTACATTCTCAGTCTTCAGCCCTCATAAACTGTCTTCCCACAGTTAATTTATTTATCTTAGATTTCTTATCCCTGTTTATGATTTCCATAAATAACACAATGTTATTTAATATAGCTTCCTTCTCCAATTTTCCCCACAACATCAACTCTGTGGGCTGAGAGAGAGGGACTGCCTCAAAGTCACCCAGCTGGCTTTCCTGCCTAAGGTGGGACTAGAACTCACCATCTCCTGGTGATTGGTCTGAAGTCACCCAGCCAGATTTCATGCCTAAGGCGGGACTAGAACTCACAGTCTCCTGGTGATTGGTCCGAAGTCACCCAGCCAGATTTCATGCCTAAGGTGGGACTAGAACTCACCATCTCCTGGTGATTGGTTCGAAGTCACCCAGCCAGATTTCATGCCTAAGGTGGGACTAGAACTCACAGTCTCCTGGTGATTGGTCTGAAGTCACCCAGCCAGATTTCCTGCCTAAGGTGGGACTAGAACTCACCGTCTCCCAGTTTCTAGCTTGGTGCCTTAACCATGAGACCAAACTGGCTCTTATACGCAGCATGAAAACCTAACCGGCTTTTCTTAATTCACTTGGTTTTTCTTAAAATGTTTTCTTCTGCAACTGAGCCAGAGGAGCACATGCACGTTGAAACAACGTGCTCTAGCCTTCTCCACTTCCCGACAGAGAAAATATTTCACATTTCCTCTCTCTCTCTTTTTATTTATACAAGGTAGCAGCAGCCTGAGATATAAATCTTGCTCCTTTCCTATCCTTTTCGTCACTGCATGAAAGAAGCAAAGATGAAACTGTGCAAATAAACTGTAAATTCAAGGCAGCTGCCGAGTGGGACAGAATGCTATGGGGGCTTGAGGTGAGGGGTAAACACATAACGGGGAAAGCATCTGTTGGAGAAGGAAAGACTCAGTGAGTCAGGAGTAATTGAAATAATAGGGAGGAGCTACAGGAAGCTTTCCAGTCCTTCAGAATCACACCCGGACAATCAAGATAAAGTTAACAGCTAAAGCAGCATTCCATACACTTGGGAGCATGATGTAAATGGTTGCAATATCTGTAAGGGATGCTCGGTAAATTCAAGATGGCAGCTGCAACGGTGCCTTAGTCACCTCCCATCTTGACTACTGCAACACACTGTTAATGGGACTGCTATAGGAAATGACCTGGTTGAGCCTGAGGGAGGGGTCAAACATGTCATCAGCCTTGAGTACCTTTGTGCCCACAAGAGCTCTAAGTCCTGCCCTCCTTGAATGCCATTGACTCTTACCTACTGCCAATCTGCTTTGGCCGTTAGTAGTTCAGATTCTTTTAGCGAGCTTAACCTTGCAATAAATCCTTATATACATTTGAACTGCCTGGGTTTCCTGATTTCCAACCTTGATAACTGCCCTTGAAAAGTATCCGGAAGCTTCAGTTGGTTCAAATTGTGTGGCCCGAATGATTATGTGCAAGTCTTATGGGAGCTGCATTGGTTGCTGATTTGATTGTTAAAAAAAATAAATCAAAGTTTCTCCTAAAACATTGGCTGGAGGGAGGAATTCTATGAGAGAAAGATAAACCGATGGCTCTTGAAGGATAAAATCAATCATCTTAAAGGGCTTGGATTATTTGTCTCTATATTGTGTGCAGTGGGTTAGAAATAACAAGCACCTTATTTGAATAGAAAAGTATTTTTTTTAAAAAAAACCAAACCCTTCCATCTTGAATGATTAATTTATTATTAAAACAAATGCAGGCAGATTCTAAAGAGGGATTTTGAAGGGGGAGTTGTTACAGACCTGAGAGGAAAAAAGAGAAGCAACAACATCATTTTTAAATTTATAATTTTTGTACCAGAGCTGTTTTTGTGCCTAGAGTAGTGGAATAGTGGGAAATTATGCAAAAAAAATGCAATAAAACCCCCAACCCCATAGCTTTATCTCCTACCCATGATGTGAGAAAACCTGCCTCTGTGGTAGGGTAAGTGACAATTTCAGGTCTCCGATGGTTGTGGAGATATCACTTGATATCTCTGGGATAGCCCATAAAACCTATTCTATAGGGTTGTGAGGATGAAAAACAACAACAGCAGGTCAGAATACAAAAACTGATTTCAGCTTTTTGCCATGTAAATTTAAGAAGTAGGGTTTTTAAAATCTTCATGTTTATCCTCTAAGACAGAGGTGTCCAATCTTAGCAACTTTAAGAATTGTGGACTTCAGCTCCCAGAATTCCCCAGCCAGCATGGGGAATTCTGGGAGCTGAAGTCCACATGTCTTAAAGTGGACATCTCTGCTCTAACAGCATGTTGGTGACCTTATCATCCTGCTAGGCCAGGGGTAGGCAACCTCGGCTCTTTTATGACTCATGGACTTCAACTCCCAGAATTCCTGAGTCAGCAGCTGACTCAGGAATTCTGGGAGTTGACGTCCATGAGTCATAAAAGAGCCGAGGTTGCCTACCCCTGTGCTAGGCAAAGTCCCTATAATTGGCATCCATGAATGAAGGAAGAAAAACGGTTTAAATGGGCCACAACTCCATCACAGAAGTTGCCATCTTGACTTTTCTGACCTTCCTGCCCCACTCTGTGGACATCCCTGCTACAGAGATCAGACGTGAAAAGTGTTCTGAAGTAGAAGCATCCTGCAGAAGTGCTAAGGTTTAGTATGACCCACCTCAACCCCATGTTTCAGGATGCTTCTGTGGTTCCACAGCTTTTAAGAGAATGAGAAGAAAAATCTTCTCCTGGAGTTAAAAGAAGATAAAATAGTTTCCCATGAGCCAGGCTTGACACCATCCCATAATAAACATCAGCCTGTGGGCAAACCACATTCCTTAGAGCTGAACTTTTTCCGCCCCTTCTCCTGTTATCTTGAGGTCCATTGTTTTCATTCCTGCAGTTTTGTCCATCAGCACTTTTGCTTTCAACCTGG
This sequence comes from Vipera berus, assembly GCF_964194415.1. Lineage (NCBI taxonomy): Eukaryota > Metazoa > Chordata > Lepidosauria > Squamata > Viperidae > Vipera > Vipera berus. Next base: position 3,842,985 of record NC_138211.1, on the reverse strand, counting down.
GTGCAAATAATACATTTGCTACACTCCATTCTGTTGTGCCAGATAATTCCCCCCACCCCACTTTCTAAGGAGAAGTTCTTCAGTTCTCCAGGACCTCATATGGAGAATCTTCTCGGTGTTTTCCTGATTCTCCATCTTGCACATCCCCCAAAGGCAGTACTGATGGAGGACAAAGAACGGATGCTCAAACCTGGACGTGCTTGGGATGAAATGAGTGGATGAGTTAATTTTGCTACTTTCCCTCACAATCCTCCTCTGATATATTATTCACTGGTATCGGAAGCAACATTTATGATTGCATCCAGTATTTACCACTCCCACCAGCTGGGCTTTCTGTAAAAACAGTGGTGAGGACCGCCAATGAAATCAGATGATGAATGAATATTCAGCAAGGAGAAGGAGATGCACGGTACTAAAACAACTTGCACAGTGACAAAGGAACAAAGGCAAAGCTGTTTTATTTACAAGCAGCATCCAGGAGGCTGCTGAAATAAAAGAGCTTTAAAATGTCAACTCGTGGCAAAGAGGATAGACACTGCTGTCTTAGGATAGTATTCTAAAAAGTTCAAATTCTTGCATTTGAGGTATCTATTCCCACATTGCCTCTCCTTTTCATGAGGCTGTTTTATTTTATTGAGAGTCAGTTTGGTGTAGAGGTGAAGGTATCAGACTAGAAACTGGGCGAATGTGAATTCTAGTCCTGCTTTAGGCACAAAAGCCAGATGGTTGATCACCAGGAGACAATGAGTTCTAATCCCGCATTAGATCTGAAAGCTGACTGGGTGACAATCACCAAGAAACTGTGAGTTCCAGTCTTTCCTTGGTCACAAAACCAGCTAGGTGACCTTGAGCCAGTCACTTTATCTCAGCCCTAGGAAGAAGGCAATGGCAAACCATTTCTAGAAAACCTAGTCAAGAAAATTGCAGGGACTTGTCCAAGCACTCTCCAAGAATCAGACATGATTGAACGGAATTTTTTTAAAAAATATTGAAGTGTGTAGTTGAACTTTCACTGGGTAATAATTGAGGAAAGTAGGTAGAGAACCAGAAATGGAGCAAAGATGCCCCAAGTCAAGGAAAATTATTGGAGACTATTGTATGCAGTTTTCTTGTGGCTGTGCAGAAATAGTTTGCTATTGCTGAAAAGAAGAAAGATAAGGGCAGTGAAAGACTGAGGGACTAAAACCTATTTTTAAAATGTAGGTTTGAGCTGAAGAAGAGATGAACAGGAGGCATCACAGCAGTCTTCCAAGGCCTGAAGGGCTACCCCAGGGAAGAGGAGGTGGGTTGATTCCCCAGAAGGTAGGACAAGACCCAACATGCGTAAAAGCATTCAGGAGGGAGATCCAAATCAAACTAGGAGGAATTTCCTGATCAGGAAAGCTATGAAACATTGTAGAGCTTGCTTCCTAGGTAATGGGGTATCCATCATTGGAGGTTTCTAATGAAGGTTGGAGAACCAAACTTTCAAACTCAAAAAGTTTGAAGATTCCAGCCCTGGGCTGGGGGTCAAAGTAGAAAATCTCCAAGACCCCTTCCAAAATTTTAATTCTCTGATGAGATTTGGGAAATTCCGAAGAACTCCTCCTCATCTTTCAGGTAGTCTTCCTATCTCTTGTGCCCACCTGGAGGTTTTGGAAGAACATCTTCAGAAGTGGCTCAGAGTGTCCGTGTTGATAAGAAGGTCACTGGTTATGGAGAAAACCATTCTCGAGATTCCAGAGTCCTCATTCGGCCTCGATCTGGTGAGGATGAGCTTTGGTTTTCTATGTTTCTTTAGCCCCTAGCCCAGGGGTTCTCCTATTCTGAGACCCTCTGACTTCCTAAAATGATAAATGGTTTGTGTGTCTCCCATGAATCAAAGTATGGCACATGTGGAGGTTGGGCCAAAGGTAAACACAGAAGAAACTTTTAATAATTACCTTTTAATCTATGTATCACCAGGGGTCTCCAACTTTGCCGAATCACAGCTGCACAGTGGGGCTTGTTTGGGAAATAAAAACAGCTTTGATAGCAACCCCATCCTGCCTGCGCAGGGCTGATCAGGAGGACCCAGATTGTTGGGGGCAATAAGCTGACTTTGTAATAATGCCGCTTGGGGGGGGGCAAAAGCCCTAATAAGCAGGCATATACATAGAATGAAGGCTATTGCTAAGCACATTGATTTGTGCTTTAGATTGTAAGCCGCCCTGAGTCTTCGGAGAAGGGCGGGATATAAATGGGATTAAAAATAAATAAATAAATAAATCAGTGGCCTCCAGGGGTCCCAATATGCAGTTTGAGAGCCTCTGCTGTAGCAAAATAACTTCAAATACCTTGAAGGTGTTTTGAAACTACAGTTTCTCAGAATTTTCCAGTCAGTCAGGTCACCACAGTTGTAGGGAAATATCTGGAGAAAAGATTTAGCGAGCTGCTATAGAAAGATTTGGAGAAGACTTCTCCCTGTGGTCTGGTGGGACCTACCTAGAAAGGGCACTGCGTTTTTTTTGGGGTTTTATACTCCGCTCCCCAATTATGCAATGACTCAATCCTGACTCAGCACAAGAAGGAGAAAGGCGCTACTGTACCGTATATAGATAGAGCACTGTCCATGTGTAAAGACACCATTAGACCTTGCATGTCTGCCCTGGGCCTTTAGACAATGTCCTTGTTAGCAATGTGTATGGGTCAGCTTTAACCAACTTATGGCTTCTTCCATCTCTAATCAGCAATGGAGACAGTTAATCTTGGTGCGTTCACTGCCTGTCTCTGTTCTAGGGTGATAATCCTAGGGTCTTCCTTGTGGGAAAGAGGGCAGGATGCTTCCCTCCTTGATCACCAGTCTGGCAAATGTCATTAACTGCAGATAATACTTGTAGAGTTGTTATGGGTGACATCTTGGCATTCTCAGTTCTGCTCTTGGAAATAGGAAATGGGGAGAAAAACAACAACAGATCTACTAATTCTGCATATCCTTCTAGTTAGTAGACCGGTAAAAGAAATATTTCTCCCTATAAAAACCTATCCATTCTTCCTTTCGCAAGGAGATCTCCAGATTTTCCATTTTTTTCTCATTGACTTCCATGTTGTTTTAATCCTAAAGAAAATGGTTGAGGATATATGAGTTTTCATATTTATTTATTTTAGATTTTTTTTAAAAAAAATCCACTATTATTTTTATGAATAACTCGACAGTGAACATACATGCATGCATAAAGGGAGGGACCCTCACTAAAAACAACATTATTTATAACTCCCTTCTCTGTATAAAAGCTGGGGGGGATTCATTTAATTCATATTTAAATGCAGCAGGTGTTAATTCATATCTGAATTCAACCATTATTGCTTAGCTCACACATGTGACTTAAAATTCAGTTATTCCTTAATTCTACATGCAGCTTTCATTGTCTTACAAAAAAGTTCTACACACAAACGAGATAAATGTCTACCAAATATGCATATGCACAGTAATGAAAACCATGCACAGAATTAATTATCTCAGGGGAAACAGATTGTGTTTCTGAGGCAAAACTGGAAAAAAATTGATGGGAGAGATTGCCTCCAAACATACGAAATTTTGCTTCATGTGTATTTGTTTTAAAAGAAAATTAGCAGAGGCAGAAGACAAATCAATGGAAAAAGAGAAGCAGAGAAACCGGGGCTGAGAGAGTCCCAGAAATGAGGAACCCAAAAGAAGTTGATGGATTCAATTATGCCTCAACTGCAGAGTTAGGAAGAACCATACTTGGAACTTTGCTGCCTCCAAGAACATTTAGCATAATAAAGATACCAATTACCCATCCGGTAAAGAATATCTGATGTTTCAGATGGACAGCAACAATGCTGGTTTCTGATATTTCATGATTTGCTTTCATTTTGGGGTGTTTATGAAAACGTTGGGCGACACCACCACAGGTCAACCCTGAGGAGACCCAAAGAATTTTCAACCAGGGATCAGATCTGCTTTACGGAGTGGATTATCTGAGAGCGTAACTGGGTTACAGGTAGGTACCTATGGATATATACATATAATTTTACATCCTCTCAAGAAGTCTGCAAGGGCTGTGTTCCTCTGATCAAACCCTACTCTGCTTCCAATAATTGAGAACATGTGTGGAATCTCGGCGGCGAAGGCAATCCCTACTGTAAAGAAGAAAGAGAAATTGTTTTTAGTACCTCCTCCCCAGTGATTCCTTCCTCCACATTCCTGAAAAGGGAGGGGATGCCCAACTCCTAACCCTTCCAAGATGTAAGCATCCCAGGACGGGATAGATTCTGCAAAGGATAACAATGAAGATAGTATTAGAAAGACAGAAAGTGCCTAAGTCCATTGCCCACCACCCCTAAACGTTTCTTACCATACACAGGGATTTAAAGCAGTTGGACTGGGCATACCTCAGAGATGGCTTCATTCCTTTTAGTGGATTGGGGTCACTGTTGTGCAAAATTAGCCATAACAATGCCATCCAAAGAGAGGTCTAATCTCCCCCTGGAATTAATGCATGGAATAACCAAGGTCAGCCAAGTTCTACTACACAGAGTCCTTTCATCTCCTTGACGTTAAAGGGCAACACAATTAATTGTTAATGACAGCGCATTTTTTTTTTAATCTTTTCATTCCAAAAAACGAAAGGATAGGATTTGGTTTTAAACAGGACCGAGTTTAGATTGCACGACATTTACAGATGACAGAATAACAGAGTTGGAAGGGACCTTGGAGGTCTTCTAGTCCAACCCCCTGCTCAAGCAGGAAAACCTATAACATATTCAGACAATTGGTTCTCCAATCTCTACTTGAAAACCTCCAGTGATGGAGTACCTACAACGTCTGGAGGCAAACTGTCAGGAAATTCCTCCTTAGTTCTCGGTTGTTGTTTTTTTCCTTGATTAGCTTCCATCTGTTGCTTCTTGTCCTACCTTCAGGTGCTTTGGAGAATAGCTTGACACCCCCCCTTTTTTTCTTTTTTCTTTTTTTTTTGCCCCTTAGATATTGGGACATTGCTGTTATGTCACCCTATTCCTTCTCTTCATTAAAATAGACATGCCCAATTACTGCAATTGTTTGTATGTTTTAGCCTGCAGCCCCCGAATCATCTTTGTTGCTCTTCTCTGCACGCTTTTTGCTGCCATCTCACCCTTCCTGCAAGAACTCAGAGATGGAGAAGGAAGAGTTAACCTCAACCTTTCCTTCTTCGAAGTAAGTGGGTGGAAAGAGCTACTTTGCTGCTTGACTGTGCTGCTATCCCTAGTCACCTTTTACTGTAAGGAGAAAACGAGAGTTGTTTTTTAAAAAGTCAAAAAAGCTTTTGAATTTCATTCCTCTGGAATCAGAGACACATGGTTTTAATTTCCAGCCCGGGGTCTCCTGCCATGGCCAGAAGCACCAGCCTCCTCCAGCTTTGTTCCGTTCAACCTCTCGAAAGGCATGTTGCTACAACAGATCTCACTGGGAGAGTTGGGGTAAAAGTTGAAGATCGGCAGGAGGGCTGCAATGCTCAAAACCAAATATGCTGGCCTCCCCCCCTCCCTCATTGGCATCCCAGAGGCATTAAAACCCTCACCGTGTCCCCTAGACAGAAGCGGTTAAGCAAAGTTCTTGAAGCATTTGCTAACAGAATAGCAGAGTTGGAAGGGACCTTGGAGGTCATCTAGTCCAACCCCCTGCTCAGGCAGGAAACCCTATACCATTTCAGACAAATGGCTGTCCAGTCTCTTCTTAAAAACTTCCAGTGTTGGAGCATTCACCGCTTCTGGAGGCAGGTTGTTCCACTGGTTAATTGTTCTCACTGTCAGGAAGTTTCTCCTTAGTTCTAGGTTGCTTCTCTCGTTGGTGAGTTTCCATCCGTTGCTTCTTGTCCTGCCTTCAGGTGCTTTGGAGAACAGCTTGACTCCCTCTTCTTTGGGGCAGCCCCTGAGATATTGGAACACGGCTATCACGTCACCCCTTGTCCTTCTCTTCACTAAACTAGACATATCCAATTCCTGCAATTGTTGTTTGTATGTTTAATCCTCCATCCCCTAATCATCTCTGCTGCTCTTCTCTGCACTCTTTCTAGTGTCTCAACATCTTTTTTTATAATACGGTGACCAAAATTGGATGCAGTATTCCAAGTGTGGTCTTACTAAGGCTTTACAAAGCGGTACTTTATAAAGCCGTGCATTGGTTTCCTTCCTGCTTTTGTCTGTTTCCCTCCCTTCGCCTTCAATTGCTCTGGGCTCTCATTTCCATTTAAATCCCTCTCTTGCAATAGCCATTGGCACCAGAGCATGGCATAGGCCCATCCGCCATTGCCATAAATCAAGGCCGAAAGAGGAAAAGAAGTATAAAGTAAAATTTCTGTCAGAGGGTGCAAGTGTTCTGGATCACAGAAGGCTTCAGCGTTTGAAATTATCTTAGTTTCCTGCAGAGCAATAGAATTCATGAGTCAAAATGGAACTTCAGAAAGGTCTTTTCTGTACTTTGAAGGTCACATATGCTTTTGTTGACTGCCCCACCCTCAGCTTCAGAGGACACAGAAGAGTAAAGGGAGAAAAAAAACACGGAACATGGCCATAGGAGGCAGTGATGGGGTGTTCAAATCAACATTTTGCCCAGTCCCCACCCCAACGTGGAAAGGTAAAGTTTAAATGTAAAGTTTAATTGCAAACGGGAGGGAAGGAAGGAAGGAGAGAGAGTGATGGATGGATGGATGGGTGGGAGGGAGGGAGGGAGGGAAGAAGGAAGGAGAAAATGAAAGAAATGACAAAAGCACAATATCCCCATTGCAAAGGTACTCTTTCCCTCTTGAACATGTGTACAACATCATGACACGTATACAAAAGGGGCAGAGTTCGTGTCGGGTGATTATTTTCCCCATCTCATGAGCTTCTAGCCCTGCTCATGACTTGATTCGATTCCACTCATTTGAGACACTCCACAAGTGATTGTGGGAAAATACGACCTTACGTGAAGTTTTCCCTTACAAGGGAGGCAGGGGAGTGTGCATGCACACATACAGACACCCGCACACAGGCCAGAAGAGCAGCAAGCGACAGTCCCATCTTGCTGTGTGCCTCTGGCCAACTCCAAAATGTGAGCTATGGATAAGCAACTAGTGTCGCTTACGAAGACGGTGGGTGCTTTGACCCCTGGTTCACATTCCCTCTGGTCACTGTCTTGGGGTACAAGAGCAGGACTCTAATATAAACACATTAAAATTAGCATATCAAAGGAGTCCCATCACACGGGGTCGATGGAGAAACTCAGCACTTCATTTTCTATCTTCCTCTGAAAATAGCAAACGGGCTTAATAAATGCAAGCTTTAACTACTGCTAAGCTTTAAAAACAAACACACACAAGTTTACATGCATGCCCATTCTTTTAAAAAACAGAAAGGAAAAACCCAACTCACTGCTTTACCTCATTAGGTCTAGTTTTGCATTTTAATGTGCCTGGCTTTAAAACCACCCTCATTGATATTCTGCTTCAGCATGTGTTTGCTGGTATCTCTTGGGGAATTTTGCTTCAGTTATTGCTAGGTCTACAGCACAGCCTTTCCTTGCTTCTTTGTGATCTCCTTCTCTCGTGCAAAAGAGTCTCGAATATTTCAGACTTGGAAGGCGGCTGTTGGGAAGGAGTCCTCTGGGCCTCGGTGGAAGGACTGCACCAGAATTTTATTTATTTGTTTCTCTTATTAGATTTTAGAAGCTGCTTGACTCCCAAATGACTTTGGGCAGCCTACATAATTAAGAGGAGGTAAAAACAATGGGAAAAAGCACATGTGCACCGAGATAAATGAGGAGGAGGAGGAGGAGGAAGGAGGAGGAACAGGAAGAAGGAAAAGAAGGAGTAAGGGTGAAGGGTGAAAGGAGGAGGAGGAGGATGGAGGAGGAGAGAAGAAGAAGAAGAAGAAGAAGAAGAAGAAGAAGAAGAAGAAGAAGAAGAAGAAGAAGAAGAAGAAGAAGGAAGAAGAAGAAGAAGAAGAAGAAGAAGAAGAAGAAGAAGAAGAAGAAGAAGAAGAAGAAGAAGAAGAAGAAGAAGAAGAAGAAGAAGTGGAGGAGGAGGAGGAGGAGGAGGAGGAGGAGCAGGAGGAGGAGGAGGAGGAGCAGGAGGAGGAGGAGGAGGAGGAGGAGGAGGAGGAGGAGGAGGAAGTAAGAGGAGAAGAATAGGAGGAGGAGGAGGAGGAGGAGAAGAGGAGGAGGAGGAAGAGGAGGAGGAAGGAGAAGAAGAAAAGACCTCCACACAATGCTCTATTTTACTGGCAGAAGCCATTGCAGAAAGATGGTCCCTCAAATCCCCAGTCCCTCGGCCATGAAAGGCTTTATCAGTGACAACCCAAACTTTGCATTAGACTTGGAAGCAAACCAGCCACCAACGCCCTGCTCAAAGCACTGATGACTCATTGGCATATGGAGGGGCACCCATCACTTCCTAAGCCACTGCATTTTTGATCAGATGGATCAGCTGTAGTTTCTGAGAGCTTTTCAAGGATAATCTCATGTACAGCACATTGTAACAGTCTAGCCATGAGGTGACTAGATGTGAGTGACCATATGAAGAGTCTTCTTGGCCGCTGCTGCCACCTGCAACCAAGAGAGTCCCTTCATCCTCAATCTAAATAAATCTAAATCTTTCCCCCTCCTCCTCCTCCTCCTCCTCCTCCTTTATTGTATTCTGGAGCAAACTGGTAGTTTTCCAGGTCTTCCTCTGCCCTTTTGTAAATTCTATTATTTTAGCAGAGATATGATGTTTATGTTTTTATTTTGATACGAATGGGACTCTGAGAATGAGAAACATAAGAGGCAGGCCATTTTTTTTAAAGAAAAACAACACAACCGTTTCTTCTTCATGTTTACCACCTTGAGATTCTTAAGCAAACTTCAAATCCCTATGATTACCTGGCTTAAGGAAATGTAAATACATGCTTTACATGTTTGGACGTGTTTTAAGAAACTTAAAATTAGAACCACACTGAAGCTGTCGGCTTTTGGGTCTATTATTGGTAGATGCTCCCTGCAATTTTGAATGCCACACACATTTTGAGGCCTTGATGGAATTCCTCGATTCTTCGTATTTAATGATGGTGGCACTGCAGAATCAGGCCAGAAGGATGAATATTTAAGGCAGGGGTCTTCAAACTTGACTCTTTTATGACTGGTGGACCTCAAATCCCAGAATTCTGGGAGCTGAAGTCCACAAGTCATAAAAGGGCCAAGTTTGAAGACCCCTGGTTTAAGGGGATAGGACACTGCGCACCTGACATGGCATCATCCGGCAAATGTTATGTAATGGACATTAGTTACTTAATTCAGCCAGGTAGTATCATGATTCATATGAGCTTATCATGACCTGTACTGAATGTTTATGTCCTACAATTATTTCACCCAATTGTTTACTTTTCAGAAACTGGAATTTTGCTACCAGTTGGATTCACAAGCATCAGATTTCCGTGAGACAGGTGAAGGGAATCTCTTCCAACTCTTTGTGATCCAGTGGACATGATTTCATTAGAATTGTCTTTCCATGACAGGCATTCAAAGAACTCCAGTTGAGTAAAATTCGTATGGAATGTTGACCATACCTTAGTCAGCTAGAAAGTGAGAGCTTTCTAGGTCAAAGTCCTTTCTTTTCAGCACATTCTTACTCCTGAGTAAACCTGCTTTTCTCCAAGATACTTTTCCTGTTTGTGAAGTTTTAAGAACTTGGACCTCATCAACCTGCACTTTCTAGAGCTAGTTGGTGCTGTGTGATCCCACCTTCAAAATCAGGTGGGTGATCTTTCTTCATGTGGGAACTTGACTTCTAGAACTTGAACTTTCCTGTGCTCCAGACCTTTAGCTCCAAGTTGGACCTTCTGGATGTCAGTTGATCTGATGGACCTTTCAGTAAAATGTCTTTAACTGGAGACATGTTTCTTTCTTCCAGCCATTCCAGTTCTTATCAGCTAAATCCTTTCATTCAAAAGTGGAGCGTTATATGAGGGAACCTGTTAATGCTCCTGTGTCACCACCATTAAATTCTTGTGATGATACTTGTCCAAACAAAGTATCATATCTCAGTGGTAGACCAAGTGCTTTGCATGCAGAAGATTCCTGAAATCCTGCAGAGAGCTGCTGCTTGTCTGTACAAATAATTCTGAGCATGGTAGATAAATAATCTGACAGTGAATATAACAAATTCTCCTCGCCTTACAGTGGCAGAGAAGAAAAGACCCATTTCTTCCACTTGCTGATTCCACAGCTATGCCTTCCAAGTTGTACAGATGCAGTGGTGGGATTCAGCCAGTTCACACCACTTCGGCAGAACCGGTAGCTAATTTTTTGTTGCCCAGGCCCAGAACGGACTTCCGGAAGCAGCATCCACACAGAGAACTGGTTGTTCACATATTTGAATCCCACCACTGTATAGATCCCTCTAAAGGAAAGAGCAAGAAATAAGGCTTACAATGTTAGCCGAGAAGACTTGTTTGCATCTTAGGTCCAAGAGGTGTGAAGAGTTGGAGATCAAGAAAGGAGATAAGACTCATCTCCTAGTTTTATTCAGGAACAAAGTCTTCAAGATTAATCTTGAAGGACAAGTAGTCCTTCATTCATTTAGCAATGGTTCAATGGTTCAAAGTTACAATGGCCTCAGAAAAAGTGACTTATGACTTGTCCTCAAAGTTACAACCATTACACCACCTCTATGGTCACCTGATCACAATCCAGGTGCTTGGTAATTACCAGCCCACATTTACAATAGTTGTAGTGTTTGGTGGTTTGGTGATCTCCATTTGCGACTTTCCCAGCTGGTTTCCAACAAGCAGGGCCAGGTGATGAAACTGATGATGTTACTTAGTTGGGTCATGAGATGTTCGCAAGAAAACAATCAAGCTCAGAGAGCATCAAAAACCACAAATATCTGTTCTAGGACAGAGGATACAAGAGCAGAATTCACATATTGGTGCTGCAAGTCACATTTATAGAGGTTTTGTTTTCCTCAGTCAAAGAGGCCATCTAGGTCAAAATTGAACAGCCCTCTTTCAACAGAGTGGGAGGGATACAACATCATCTATCTCCAGTCTACAACACAGTCCTTTCAGCAGTTCCAAGAGGTTCCACACCCATTTGCACCACTCAGGTGACCCTGAGGACACAAATTAGCCTCCAAGTGGCCTCAATGACTCTCTAAAAGAATTGCAAATGACCAGCTGTCTGCAAGGAGTATAAATCTTTCCATACCCTACCATCCAGTCAAAGCTGAAGAAGCTTCTTGGATGAGAAGCGAAACGTCTTCAAAGAAAAACAAGAAAGTCCAGTTGCCTCGTGAAAAAGCACCTTTGGGATAGCTATGGCCTGGAGGACTGAGAATCTCCATGGACATTTAGCTATGGAGTTTGGGATAAACACCCTTCACAGCAGAAGAAGCTTCTTGGATGAGAAGCAAAACGTCTTCAAAGAAAAACAAGAAAGCTCAGTTGCCTCCTGAAAAAGCACCTTTGGGATAACTATGGGCCTGGAGGACTGAGAATCTCCATAAAATCCGGGATTGAATGGGAAAACCACTGACAAAGCCGGTGCATTCAGCCACCTGGTGAGTCTTTCGTCCCAAACATTTCGATCCTGCCCATCTTGGTGACATCATTGTTTTTCTGGCCACACTGCCTGTGGCTCAGGGAGACAAGATGGGCAAAGCACACCAAGCCAGATGCACCATTGCAATCCATCACAGTGGACCCTCCTAAAAAATAGGCCTTCCCCTGGCAAGAGGTTGTGGGGTTCCAGTTGCCCAGCGCTGCAGGAAATAATTTCCTGTGTTTGCAATCTGACTCACCATCTTTCCTTTTTTTCCCCCCACGGTGTCAGTCTTCTGTCAAACAAATAAACGCGGCATCACATCTTTTATTAAATAATAAGAATAAAAAAGCTTTTATGGAAACCAGATGGTGGAGGACAACAGCTTTGGTCTCTTGCCACATCCACTTGCATAGAGTTGGTCTGGGGGTAAGGAAACCTGCCTGGCTCCTTGATCCCAGATCCATTTCAATGCCTGCTCCCTCTCTAGACGGAGTCTCCTTAGATTCCAGCATGTTAAATTAGCAGATGCAAAATGTATGTTTAGTCTATTTAGCCAAGCAAAATCCACTGCTTTCACAACATACGCAGTGTGTGTGTATGTGTGCGTGTGTATGTGTGCATGTGTGTGTGCACGCGTGCACGCCTGCACGCAAGCGCATGTGCGCATTTCAGAGAATTTATAGGAATTCCATATTGTGGGATTTCCTTGGATGAAGTCTTGGCACACCAAAAGAAATCAATATATTTGACAAACACAAGTTTATTCTCCCAAGGATGTCTTTTTTGGGGGGGGGGGGTTAAATGAACTGCCACCCCCTCAGTTTAACTCACATACAGCTAATCTTCCAAAACAGTGTATTTCAGGCCAATCTCAGTTTGCATAATTGTTTTTACTTTTTATTTTTCTGAGCTAGGTGAGATAAAGGAAGTTAATTATCCCAAACCTTACCTATTGAATGTTGTTGTCCAAGCAATTAAATAACCTCTAGCAGGCTGATGCCCACATTGTATTCTTTTTGACAGAAAGAGGACTATTTCACTCTATGGACCTGGTGGAAAATTTTCCAAAGGCCAAACAACCAGAAGAGGAGAGCAGAGAAGAGCAACAAAGATGATTAGGGGACTGGAGGCTAAAACATACAAAGAATGGTTGCAGCAATTGTTGTTGTTGTTAGTTGCGAAGTCGTGTCCGACCCATCACAACCCCATGGACAACGTTCCTCCAGGCCTTCCTGTCCTGGAATTGGGGGTGTCTAATTTAATGAAAAGAAGGACTAGGGTGACATCCTAGCAATGTTCCAATGTCTAAGGGGTTGCCACAAAGAAGAGGGAGTCAGGCTAATCTCCAAAGCCCCTGAAGGCAGGACAAGAAGCAACGGATGGAAATTCATCAAGGAGAGAAGCAACCTGGAATTAAGTGAGAACAATTAATCGGTGGAACGACTTGCTTCCAGAAGTTGTGACTGCTCCAACGCTGGAAGTTTTTAAGAAGAGGCTGGACAACCATTTGTCTGAAATGGTATGGGGTCTCCTGGTTGAGCAGGGGGTTGGGCTAGATGACCTCCAAGGTCCCTTCCAACTCTGCTGTTCTGTTATTTAGAATTGTATGAATAACAAATGGCAGTATAGTATAATTGTCACTCACTTCTACCATTGCAGTTTTCCTACTGCTTTTTTAATTCCCTCAGTCCTCAGCTCTTGGCTCATAAAAAGGGGTTGTAAATAATAATAACACAAGCACAGCGATAATTCTAGCAGGGAGCTACTGCTCATTTTTTTGCCAACCATTATTTATAGCCCATGATTTGTTACAAGTTCTTTCAAATCTTTACTCCCTATTTCCCGCAGTAATCTTTACCCTAATCCTCAATTAAATCTTGGGCCTGCTAGCTAATTATCCGATATCTCCATCAGGTCAATACTTTTTCCCAAGGCATAAAGTACATTTGTGATTTATCACTAGCAATGCACTGTATGCCATCTTCTTAGCAGATCCTCCACTCCATATCCAGGTGAGAAGACGAATCCAAGATTCATGCAGGTTTGTTTCTGTATCCTGGATAAGTCCTGACCTAGGAGACACATATGGAATTATACAGAGTTCGCATCTTTCTTTTTCTTTAGGCTTACTCCTTCGGGATTTTGAGTCCTTGGTAGATTTTTGCTCCCTTTCTCAAGCCAGCATTAACTTGTGAGCCTCTGCACTGAGCTGCAGAGCAATCCTTCGCTGCAACCGTCATAAATACGAGTCAGTTGCCCAGCATCTGAGTTTCAGTCACGTGACCGTGGGGATGCTGCAACGGTCATAAGCGTGAAAGACGGCCAAAAGTCACTTTTCTTTTCATTGCCGTTGTCACTTTGAATGCTCACTAAATGAACTCAAGGATTCTCTGTATTTATATTGATGCATTTATAAATTTATATTTGTCTTTTGCACTTCCACTTCACCAGACCCCAGCGATCCCCGAAAGTGCTTGCTTAGGAACAAAGCCATTTTCTTAACTGGGGTTTGAGGCTCTTCCCTGATGTTTGAAACAAGCCACTCTCCTATCGTGCTCTTGAGTAGAGTCAGGGAAAAGATTCTGCTCTTATTGCTTGAAAAAAGAGACTGGATTTTTGGCTTTTCTCTCGGCTTCTCCTAACAGCAAACCGCCTTCTGCCAACTTGCCTTCCTCTTTAGCCTTATATAGTAATGGTTTATAACCACGATTGTGCTTTTCGGAGAAGATGCCAGAACCAATCTCTAGATCCTTACTGCCAGCCCCAACTGTGCTCCTTGCCTGGCAAAGGAAGGCGAGACGTAGAGAGGCTAGCCCTTCCCTGTCACTGCATTGTGCAAACAGACCGAGGGATAAATAAATAAATACACGGAGCTGATGGGAGACCATGAATATAATATGGATTTGTAGCACTGGGCTGACCACGCAGTCTTTCATAGAGGTCCATAAAGGTGAGGCTGTTCCATGAGGCGGGTGTGTGTCTCAGTGTCTGTGTGCACACCCGTATGATCTCTTCCCCATAGACTGGGGAACCGAACGATGCTACCTCCAGGGGTCAAAGTGAGCATAGGCGACATTTCCGATAGAGACTAAGAATCCTTTGTATGTGTAAGATGGGCAGAGCCGTCTCCTTGGCCTTTGTTTCTGCCCTGCCTAAGAAAAGACAACAAAGCAGGTTCAAGTCCAGGGCTGAAGGAACGAGCTAAAAGTCAGAGTTTAGGAAGGATTTGTTTCTTCACTCCTTTAGTTAGTATGTTCTTACAATGGGTCCGTTTCATCTTCAGCCTCTTGACTGCCTTTCCTCTGTCTGGTTTGAAACATCGGGGCAAACAGATTGTTTTCTTCTGCTTCAAAAAACCCATTTTTTTTCCTTTAAGGTTTATTAAGACATTTCCATAGTCGCTCAAGCCCTCGTTCAAAGGGTTTGTCTTTTCTCCTCTTAATAAGACTCCCTCCATCCAGTGCAATGCATTTGTTACTCTTACAAGAAAATCTTTAAAGATCATAGTTCCTTTCTCTCCCAAACCTTATGCCCCACCTCCAAGTTCGGAGGAGGAGAAGAGGAGGAGGAGGAGAAAGAGGGAAGGAAGGAAAAGAAAAAGAAAGAAAGAGAGAGAGAGAGAGGGAGGGAGGGAGGAAGGAAGGAAGGGAGGGAGGGAGGAACTAAGTTCTATCTGCCTGCTGGCAATTCTGCCTCCATTAATAAAAAAATGATGCCTGGAAAAGCACAAGAAAGTGTTTGAAGAAAACAGTATGCGGCGCATGTTGAAACTACCCAGTGTCGGATTTAAGGCTATTGAGCATACTGTGCAACCTTTAATGATCAATGCCTTCTTAAATGATGGATTACATAGGTGGGGGCAGGGGAGGAATTAGAAGGAAAAAGATGGATGCAAAGTCTATTTCCCCTTTTTATTTTAAAAGTGCTCTGATTGTAATGGCAAGCTTTTTTTTCTCTCCTCTAGATATCTATTTTTTTAAAAGCACGGTTGACATCTTGGGCTTCACCTTTTGCCTTCCCAAATTCTTTGTCTCCCTTTCCCTTTCATCAGCCCTGCTAACACATATGCTTGTGTGTATTTTTTTAAAAAAAAATATAGGGATCTCCACGGAACAACCTGAAATGCAGAGGTGTGAACTGAAAGCCACTGACGAAGCGGCAAAGATCAGTAAACCATTTTCCTGCCATGTCGCTTTAAGAATCCAGACTGAAACACCTTAAATGAACTCAGCGGCAGACAGATTCCCCTTCCCCCCCCACCTAAATGTCTTGGCCCTCCTTGCTTTGCTGCTCTTTGTGATGTAATTTTTCAGGTGTCCACTTGCTAGATGAGGATTGGAACAAGGCTTGTTGCTAGGACATCGGTGGCAAAGGCAGACTTTATTGGTCTGGATGTTTCCCTTGCAAGCCAATCGCCGGGCAGAAGTTGGAACTGAAATGAGCGGAACAAAGGCTGTGTCTGGTTCTCATACTTCATGCAATTGCTATGTCAACCCGTACATAAGAAAAGATAGATAGAAAGAAAG